>NC_134688.1:17102838-17402838 GCF_050947455.1 Rhinoderma darwinii | reverse complement strand
GAATCTAACTACTATAATACTGCCCCTATATAAAATAATATAACTATTATAATACTGCTCCCTAGATACAAGAATATAACTACTATAATACTGCCCCTATATACAAGAATATAACTAATATAATACTGCCCCCTATGTAGAAGAATATAACTACTGTAATACTGCCCCCTATGTACAAGAATATAACTACTATAATACTGCCCCCCTATACAAGAATATATGTACTATAATACTGCTCCTATATACAAGAATATAACTACTATAATACTGCTCCTATATACAAGAATATAACTTCTATAATATTGACCCTATATACAAGAATGTAACTACTATAATACTGCTCCCTATATACAAGAATATAACTACTATAATTCTGCTCCCTATTTACAAGAATATAACTACCATAATACTGCCTCCTATATACAAGAATGTAACAACTATAATACTGCTCCTATGTACAAGAATATAACTACTATAATACTACCCCTATATACAGAAATATAACTACTATAATACTGGCCCCTATGTGCAGAATATAACTACTATAATACTGCCCCCTATATATAAGAATATAACTACTATAATACTGCTCCTATATACAAGAATATAACTACTATAATACTGCTCCTATATACAAGAATATAACTACTATAATACTGTTCCCTATGTACAAGCATATAACTACTATAATGCTACAATTCCCCTTGTACAAGAATATAACTACTATAATACTGCCCCCTATGTACAAGAATATAACAACTATAATACTGCTCCCCATATACAAGAATATAACTACTATAATACTGCCTCCTATATACAATAATATAACTACTATAATACTGCCTCCTATGTACAAGAATATAACTGCTATAATACTGCCTCTTATATACAAGAATAGAACTACTATTATACTGCCCCCCATATACAAGAATATAACTACTATAATACTGACCCTATATACAAGAATATAACTATTATAATACTGCCCATATATACAAGTATACAACTACTATAATACTGCCCCTATATACAAGAATGTAACTACTATAATACTGCCCCCTATATACAAGAATATAACTACGATAATACTGCCCCTATATACAAGACTATAACTACTATAATACTGCCCCCATATACAAGAATATAACTACTATAATACTGATCCTATATACAAGAATATAACTACTATAATACTGCCCCTATATACAAGAATATAACTATAATACTACTCCTATATACAAGAATATAACTACTATAATACTGACCCTATATACAAAAATATAACTACTATAATACTGCTCCTATATACAAGAATATAACTACTATAATACTGCCCCTATGTACAAGAATATAACTATAATACTGCTCCTATATACAAGAATATAACTACTATAATACTGCCTCCTATATACAAGAATATAACTACTACAATACTGCCCTATATATACAAGAATATAACTACTATAATACTGCCCCTATATACAAGAATATAAGTACTATAATACTGCCCCCTATATACGAGAATATAACTACTATAATACTTCCCCTATATACAAGAATATAACTACTATAATACTATATAAGAATATAACTACTATAATACTGCCCTCTATGTACAAGAATATAACTACTATAACACTGCCCTCTATGTATAAGAATATAACTACGATAACACTGACCCTATATACAAGAATATAACTACTATAATACTGCTCCTATATACAAGAATATAACTACTATAATACTGCCCTCTATGTACAAGAATATAACTACGATAACACTGCGCTCTATGTATAAGAATATAACTACTATAATACTGCCCCCTATGTAGAAGAATATAACTACTATAATACTGCCTCCTGTATACAAGAATATAACTACTATAATACTGCCCTCTATTTACAAGAATATAACTACTATAATACTGCCCCCTATGTACAAGAATATAACTACTATAATACTGCCTCCTATGTACAAGAATATAACTACTATAATTATCTTTTTTATTTGAAAACTTGCAACAAATTATTACAATACCTTTGCAATACACTCATAACAGATAAAGAAAATAAACGTATGTCTCTTAATAACATCACAATCATTAAACAAACCATAATATATGAATATTGCTCCAGTATAGATTGTTTCAACTATTTTTCATGATATTATTCTAGACAGTATTACAGGAGAGTTCTTCTTTATTGGTGACCGGGCAGCATCGCGCACACCACAGAGGGTACACGGTCACCACATTTATGACATATAGGAATCCTCTATGATATAAACTAAGTTCGGGCTAGAAGTCTCCATACAGCAGCTGAGAGTTTCACTGTCCCAATAGATGTGGTGACTGCAGGGACACAGCAGGGACATTACTCTGTAGATAAGTCTCTTGTATAAAGATGACATTGGTTTTGTCGTCAGACAGACGCTGGAATATCGCCTGCCGCCTGCTCCTATTCTTCACACTGTTCACATTAATAGAGGTGATTTTCAGCCTCATCCTGGTTACATGTCTTTCCTACTTTTTTTCCTTCTTCCACTGCTATGTCCTGTAACACCCCATCTTTTGGTGGACATTGGGGGGTCAGCGTCTTCATCCTGAGGTTCGTCATCTGGGTTGTGTGAGGAGACTTGCTCCATCTCTGCTTCTTCTTCCTGGTCATCTTCTCCCAGCGCACAGTAACGTCCCCCAGTTATCGCCAGCACTGGAGACTCCGGTGATTTCTTTGCAGCAGTGATTTTTTTCCTAGAAGAATCATCTGTTTTACTTCTCCTTTTAACCGTCTGAAATCCCTCCTCATCGATACTGGTTGCTGCGGCTGGATCAGCTGGTTTTTTACTGGTCGCTGCGGCTGGATCAGCTGGTTTTTTACTGGTAGCTGCGACTGGATCAGCTGGTTTTTTACTGGTCGGTGCGGCTGGCCCAGCTGGTTTTTTACTGGTCGCTGCGGCTGGATCAGCTGGTTCCTTACTGGTGTCTGGCAGATGTTTAGATGTTTTGGTGACAGAGTGACTGGATATTTTGCTTTTAGCATGACCTCTATTTTCAGTGGCTGGTGACACTTGTGCAGCATCCACAGATGGGACATTCGTCTCTGGAGCAGGGTCTCTGGTACTTCGGCTCACATCCTCGCTGGGACTTCCAGGTTCTGGGGTTGTATCTACACATATGGAGACATCCTCCTGGTCTTCCTCCATGGCTTCTTTAAAGGTCTCCTCTTTATTATGTTCTGCATGCGGACACTCCCGGAATGTATGTCCAGGTCCTAAGCACAGGTTACAGATGACAGGTCCTGTACAATCGTCCTTCACATGCCCAAACTGACCACATAGTGAGCACTTAATACGGGAACAGTTGAATGCCAGGTGTCTGCCCCCACATCTATGGCACAGTCGCGGTTGACCAGGGTAGTAACATACGCCTCTCTCCGAGCCCAGGTAGAAGGAGTGCGGCAGATGTCTGGTCACTCCATTCTCCTGAACCAGCTGGATCTTGACAGAATATCCTCCATTCCAGATCTCCTCCTCATCATAGATCTTTGTTGGCAGTCTCTTCACCTCACAATATCTGCTCAACCAGTGCTGCAAATCTGCCAGAGCCACCACCTCAGACTGGAACAGGATGGTGGCAGTGACTACCTGGGGTTTAGTCAGCTGGATGACATGTAGATGCTCCCACATCGCGTGCTCCTTTGTATCGTTATAAATACTCCAGAACAAGTCTAGACTATATTGCAGCTTGAAACTGACGTCATAATTCCTGCTGGAGGGAACGTGGATCAGAGCGAACACCTCAGAAGCTTTAAACTTCATAAACTCCTTCAACAAAACTTTCCCAATGTAGAATCTGGAGGGGAGGTTTTCCTCTGGTCCTGAGTACCGGATTCTGACCGCGTTCCTCCTCTGAGTTGGGGGTTAGTCGGTCTTGTGACGCTGGAGAACAGTCTCCTGTACTGAGGTCTGTCAGCAGGTGGGTCAGGACTGGACCTCTCCTCAGCTGATTGTACTGCAGATCCTCCTGTGTCTGCTCCTGATCGCTGTGTAACCTGCACTCCATTCACTGACACTGCGGACGGCTGAACCTCCAGAACAGGGTCTGCACCACCGCTGTACCGCTGTACCGCTGGTTCATCAGATATCAGACTGTCAATCACCGCGCTGAGCGAGGTCTCACTTATAATATCAGGACATGAGGCACTTTCTTGCTCACTCCCAGGAGTGCCACTCGCATTCACTTCATCTGTACTGCACATAGAGTCTACTGCAGTTAACCTCTCGTCAGCTGGCACACATTTCTCTGCAGCTTTAGCAGCATTTGTGTTGGCTGATTG
Source organism: Rhinoderma darwinii (assembly GCF_050947455.1). NCBI lineage: Eukaryota > Metazoa > Chordata > Amphibia > Anura > Rhinodermatidae > Rhinoderma > Rhinoderma darwinii. The sequence goes on along the minus strand of NC_134688.1, from coordinate 17,398,504 downwards.
CACAGACCCCACACATGATGAGAGATGTGATCCTCCAGCCACCGCACACTCATATCTTCCAGGGTTTCCCTGTGCCACAATATAATAGTCAGTGTCTTTTTTTGCAATGATATTTTTTCTCTTCACAGTTTGAGCTCTGGTCTCCCTTTTGTTCTCAATTGCCCAGTTCTTTATTTTGGGTACTGTGCATGATTCTTTCTGCAATCTCTCCTTCAATATCACCAGCTCACGTGTGCAAACATCCAGACACTCACATTTCATCAGCTTTGCCTTTGGATCAGTCTCTTGGTTAATTTCAGTTCTCAATTTGCGAACTTGCATTTCCATTTTAAAGATATTTTTCTTTGTCATTTTTGTGCACAATTCACCAACATCATGAGATTCAGTTGACTCACCAGCCACCATTTCCAGATCATCACCTCCACCATCTCCATGCTGCAGGCCAAACTCCAGACTCTGGGCTTTCCCAGGATCATCAGCCCAGGACCCCTCCCCTCCACCTGGGTCAGAAGCCATGCAGAGTCCTAACAGGGAGCTCACAAGCACACGTCTATCCTCTCCTATGGACAAGAATAGAACTACTATAATACTGCCCTCTATTTACAAGAATATAACTACTATAATACTGCCCCCTATATACAAGAATATAACTACTATAATACTGCCCCCTATATACAAGAATATAACGACTATAATACTGCCCCCTATGTACAAGAATATAACTACTATAATACTGCCTCCTATGTACAAGAATATAACTACTATAATACTGCCCCCTATGTACAAGAATATAACTACTATAATACTACTCCCATATACAAGAATATAAGTACTATAATACTGCTCCTTATATACAAGAATATAACTACTATAATACTGCACCTATATACAAGAATATAGCTACTATAATACTGCCCCCTATATACAAGAATATAACTACTATAATACTACTCCCTATATACAAGAATATAACTACTATAATATTGCCCCCTATATACGAGAATATAACTACTATAATATTGTCCCCTATGTACAAGAATATAACTACTAGAATACTGCCCTCTATACACAATATAACTACTATAATACTACCTCCTATATACAAGAATATAACTACTATAATACTGCCCTCTATTTACAAGAATATAACTACTATAATACTGCCCCCTATGTACAAGAATATAACTACTATAATACTGCCCTCTATACACAATATAACTACTATAATACTGCTCCTATATACAAGAATATAACTACTATAATACTGCCCTCTATTTACAAGAATATAACTACTATAATACTGCCCCCTATGTACAAGAATATAACTACTATAATACTGCGCCCTATGTACAAGGATATAACTACTATAATACTGCCCCCTATATACAAGAACATAACTACTAGAATACTGCCTCCTATATACAAGAATATAACTACTATAATACTGCCCCCTATATGTATCTGAACAGGTAGTACATGTTTATATATGAGTAGAATTGCCCTATTATTGCCCTTTTATTCATAAGTTTAGAATAATAAATAATCTTACACTGCTGATAAGCGGTTGATGCTGATTTGGGCTGTTAGTTGTACAGATGGGTTCGTGTCTATTCCTGGATTTATAGGCCTCTTTATGTCATGTCTTTATTATAAATGGAATATTAAAAACTGTTTCGCTCAGGTGAAATCTAACATAGACGCACATTCTCGAAGACAACATAATATTATTTTTAGAGGAGATTACATTGATGGCATATCCTCAGTAACAGAGAGGAAAATTGCTTCCTTAAATATCCCAGAACTGTTATGTATTATCCCTTTAAAACATCGGTCCTCTGCTTAAAATTGACTTTTTTTTAATTTGTATTCTACTTTGTATTGTTTGTTGAGCAGCATTTACAGATTGATTTTCAAATCCTTATTCTACAGCGTTTGTTTGGATTTATTTAGTTATGGTTGATTTTCGGGGTATTACGATTGTACACAGTTGGATAAAGAATGATTGATCTGGTTTCCATTTCGTGTGTTGGTGGGATGTGGGCATAGCTTCATACACACACACACACACACACACACACACACACGCATGCACGCACGCACGCACACACACACACACACACACATACATACACATAGATAGATAGATACATACATACATACATGCCTACCTACACACACACACACACACACATACATACACACATACATGCCTACCTACCTATCTACCTACCTACCTACCCACACATACAAACACATCTACATACCTACCTAAATACATACATATTGCCCATTCCAAATTAAAAATAATTCATAAAACCTAGTGTATGTTTGGTGAATGGGTCAGCATGGAGGTGGCTAGATCCCTGCCCCTACTACAGGCCACTTCCTCAGAGCCTCTATTAACATCACTATCAAAGTACCCCCAAAAACAGTGCTAGCAGGCTGCTTCCGCCCTTAAATTGTGCCAGCCGTGTGACCCTCATAAACAATGGTGCCAGGAAGGTATTCTACATAAACAGTGCCAACAGTGTCTCACATAAACAGTGCAAGCTGAGTGCCCCAATCAACTTTGCCACTAGGCTGCTCCTTCATAAACTGTGCAAGCAGAGTGCCTCCCATAAACAGTGCTAGCAGAGTACTCCCCCATATACAGTGCTAGCAGAGTACTCCCCCATAAAGTGTTAGTAGAGTTCCTCCCATAAACAGTGCTAGCAGAGTTCCCCCCAGATCTACTAACATGATCTGGTTGATCCTCTCGACTTGCCCATTGGACTGGGGGTGATAGGCTGAGGAAAAGTCCAATCTCACATCCAGGAGTTTACAGAGAGCCCTCCAGAACATCCTGGTAAACTGAACCCCCCGATCGGACACAACGTGAAGAGGCAAGCCATGCAAGCGGAAGATGTGCTGAATGAAGAGACTCGCCAGTCGGGGAGCAGAAGGTAGGCCGGTCAGCGGGATAAAATGCGCCATCTTAGAGAACCGGTTCACCATCACCCAGACAGTGTTGCATCCTACTGAGGGTGGAAGGTCAGTGACAAAGTCCATCGCTATGTGCTGCCAGGGGGCATTGGGTACAGGCAGAGGTAGAAGCAGGCCGGCAGGCTTGCAGTAAGTAACCTTGTTAGAAGCACACACCGTGCAAGATGAGACAAAGTCCACAACATCCTTGGGCAGCGTGGGCCACCAGAAGCGACGAGCAATCAGGTCTCGGGTTTTACGAACAGCAGAGTGCCCAGCCAGTTTTGAACCGTGTCTGTGAAGGATCTGCCAGACACAGCTTCTGTGTCGACGGCCGTGGTTAATCAGTCTGCACCTGCTCCTAGGTCTGATAGAGTGTCTCGATCTGCTACCACTCAGGCTGGTACGCTCAGGAGTGGGAGAACCTATCACAGCCTGGCCAGACGGTTCTAGCTCCCGTCCTCGGTCTATTTATACCTTCATTTCCTGCTTGTCTTTGCCTGTGATTCTATCCTGTTTCCTGGCTCTGCTGCTCCTGCTATTATTATTGACCTTGCTTCATTTTGACCCTGGCTTTACTGACTACGTTCCTGCTCTGCGTTTGGTACCTCGTTCACTCCTGTTTTGACTCGGCTCGTTCTCTACGCCTGTTGCTCACGGTGTTGCCGTGGGCAACTGCCCCATTTCCCTTAGCTTCTGTGTAGCCTTGTCTGTTTGTCTCTCATTCACATATTGAGCGTAGGGACCGTCGCCCAGTTGTACGCCATCGCCTAGGACGGGTCGTGCAAGTAGGCAGGGACTGGCGGGTAGATTAGGGCTCACCTGTCTGTCTCCCTACCCCGTCATTACATAATCACAGGCCCATATACCTTTTCTACCCTGGTCCCTGACACAACTATGGACCCCCTTGAGACCCTGGCTCAGCAAATGCAGGGCCTCTCCCTACAGGTCCAAGCCCTGGCTCAGAGGGGCAACCAGCGTGATGCCACCCTGGTAGTGCCCCCACCTCACCTCTTGAACCCCACCTCAAGTTGCCTGACCGGTTCTCATTGGACCGGGAGACTTTTTTCTCCTTTCGGGAGAGTGTTGTAGGCTCTATTTCCGTCTAAGGCCGCACTCCTCAGGTTCTGAGAGCCAGCGAGTGGGTATAATTATGTCCCGGCTCCAGGACGGGCCCCAAGAATGGGCCTTCTCCTTGGCTCCTGACGCCCCTGAAATTTCCTCTGTTGATCTTTTTTTTTCTGCTCTCGGGCTCATATATGACGGGACTGACAAGACTGCCTTTGCCGAGAGTCAGCTGGTGACCTTACGTCAGGGTAAGAGACCCGTTGAGGAGTACTGTTCTGACTTTAGGAAGTGGTGTGTAGCTTCTCGGTGGAATGACCCTTCCTTGAGGTGCCAGTTTAGATTGGATCTGTAAAACGCCCTGAAAGACCTGTTAGTTAGCTATCCCTCTTCAGACTCTCTAGATCAGGTTATGGCTTTAGCGGTACTTCTTGACCGACGTCTCAGGGAACGACGACTTGAACGTTTTTGTGCTTTCTCCTCTGGCTCCCCCATAATGGCTCCCTCGGTTCCGTTGCTTCGTTATTCCACGGAAAACTCGGATGAACCTATGCAACTCGGGGCCTCCGTGTCTCCGCAACAACGTAGAGAGCTCCGCAGGAAGAATGGTCTCTGCTTCTACTGTGGGGATGACAAGCATCAAGTGAACAACTGTCCTAGGCATAAGAATAAGCAGCCGGAAGAACTTCCGCGCCTAAGTGACCATCGGGGAGGTCACTTGGGCGCACAGGTATTTCCCGTAAATATGAAACCTAATAAGATCTTGCTTCCCTTTCAGGTCTCCTTTGAGGGTAGATCTGCTACCGGCAGTGCCTTCGTGGATTCAGGGTCTTCTGCTAATATTATGTCTGTGGAATTTGCTATTGCTCTAGCTATGCCATTGATTGATTTGCCTAAACCTGTCCCGGTAGTGGGTATCGACTCCACTCCACTTGCTAATGGTTATTTTACGCAGCATACCCCTGTTTTTGTACTCATTGTTGGCTCCATGCATTTGGAGCAGTGCTCTGTACTGGTGATGCAGGGATTATCGTCCGATTTGGTTTTAGGCATTCCCTGGTTGCAGATGCATAATCCCACGTTTAATTGGAATACTGGGGATCTTACCAAATGGGGTAATGAATGCATGACGTCATGTTTTTTTGTTAATTTTATTTCTCTCCCTGAGGAGGTGAACACTCTACCTGAGTTTATTCAGGACTTCGCTGATGTTTTTTCTAAAAAGGCCTCCATAGTGTTACCTCCTCAAAGAGAATACGATTGCGCAATAGATTTGGTACCAGGAGCTAAGCTCCCTAAGGGTAGGATATTTAATCTCTCTTGTCCCGACCGTGAAGCCATGAGAGAGTATATCCAGGAATGCCTGGCCAAGGGTTACATTCGCCCCTCTACGTCTCCGGTAGGTGCTGGCTTCTTCTTCGTAGGGAAGAAGGATGGTGGTCTTAGGCCGTGCATCGATTACCGAAACTTGAATAAGGTCACTGTAAGGAACCAGTATCCCCTTCCTTTGATTCCTGATCTCTTCAATCAGGTTCAGGGGGCCCAATGGTTCTCTAAGTTTGATCTTCGGGGGGCTTATAACCTTATCCGCATCAGAGAGGGGGATGAGTGGAAGACTGCGTTTAACACAGCCGAAGGTCATTTTGAATACCTCATCATGCCCTTTGGGTTGTGTAATGCTCCCGCGGTCTTCCAGAATTTCATAAATGAGATTTTGAGAGACTACCTGGGGGTATTTCTTGTAGTGTACCTTGATGAGATACTTGTGTTTTCCAAGGACTGGTCCTCCCACATTGAGCATGTCAGGAAGGTGCTCCAGGCCCTTCGGGAAAACAAACTCTTTGCTAAAACCGAAAAATGTGTGTTTGGGATGCAGGAGATACCATTTTTGGGTCAAATCCTCACTCCTAATGAATTCCGCATGGACCCTGCCAAGGTTCAGGCTGTGGCTGAAGGGGTCCAACCTGCCTCCCTGAAGCCGTTACAGTGCTTCCTGGGGTTTGCTAATTATTACAGGAGATTTATTGCTAACTTCTCGGTCATCGCTAAGCCTCTTACGGATCTTACTCGCAAAGGTGCTGATCTCCTCCACTGGCCTCCGGAGGCGGTCCAGGCTTTTGAGGTCCTAAAGAAGTGCTTTATCTTAGCCCCAGTGCTGATTCAGCCTAACGAAATGGAGCCATTCATCATGGAGGTTGACGCCTCCGAGGTGGGAGTGGGTGCTGTCTTGTCCCAGGGTACCAGGTCCCTCACCCATCTCCGTCCCTGTGTCTACTTCTCCAGGAAGTTCTCGCCCACTGAGAGTAACTATGACATTGGCAACCGCGAACTCTTAGCCATTAAATGGGCATTTGAAGAGTGGCGCCACTTCCTGGAGGGGGCTATGCACCACGTATCGGTCCTTTCCGACCACAAGAATCTGGTTTTCCTAGAATCTGCCCGGAGGCTAAACCCGAGACAAGCTCGATGGGCGTTGTTTTTTACTAGATTCAACTTTTTGGTCACCTATAGGAATGGGTCTAAAAATATTAAAGCTGATGCACTGTCGCGTAGCTTCATGGCCAGCCCTCCATCGGAGGAAGATCCTGCTTGTGTTTTGCCCCCAGGTATAATCATTTCCTCTGTTGATTCTGACTTAGTCTCAGAAATTGCGGCTGATCAAGGTTCAGCTCCCGGGAACCTTCCTGAGAACAAGTTGTTTGTTCCCCTGCAATTCCGGCTAAGGGTACTCAGGGAAAATCATGACTCTGCACTATCTGGGCATCCAGTCATCCTGGGTACCAAGCACCTCATTGGCAGAAACTATTGGTGGCCTGGGTTGCCTAAAGACGTTAAGGCCTATGACGCCGCTTGTGAAATTTGTGCTAGGTCCAAGACACCCAGGTCCCGACCAGCGGGCTTACTATGTTCTTTGCCCATTCCCCAGAGACCTTGGACCCATATCTCTATGGATTTTATCACTGATCTGCCTCCATCTCAAGGCAAGTCGGTGGTGTGGGTTGTAGTAGACCGCTTCAGTAAGATGTGCCACTTTGTGCCCCTCAAGAAACTACCCAATGCTAAGACATTAGCTACCTTGTTTGTCAAACACATCCTGTGTCTCCATGGGGTTCCTGTCAATATTGTTTCTGACAGAGGGGTACAATTTGTTTCATTGTTTTGGAGAGCTTTCTGTAAAAAGTTGGAGATTGATCTGTCCTTCTCCTCGGCTTTCCATCCTGAAACTAATGGCCAAACTGAGAGGACTAATCAGTCTCTAGAACAATATTTAAGGTGTTTTATCTCTGACTGTCAATATGATTGGGTCTCCTTCATTCCTTCACCGAATTTTCCCTTAATAACCGGGTCAGTAACTCGTCAGGGGTCTTCCCCTTTTTCTGTAATTTTGGGTTTAATCCACAGTTCTCCTCTGTTTCACCTGGTGGTTCCAACAATCCCGAGGTAGATATCATTCATCGGGAATTGTGCACAGTCTGGGCCCAGGTTCAGAAGAACCTAGAGGCGTCCCAGAGCATACAAAAGACTCAGGCAGATAGAAGACGTTCTGCTAACCCCTTGTTTGTGGTCGGGGATCTGGTGTGGCTGTCTTCATAAAATTTGCGCCTTAAAGTCCCGTCCAAAAAATTTTCTCCCCGGTATATAGGCCCGTACAAGGTCATTGAGGTCCTTAACCCTGTCTCCTTCCGACTGGAGTTACCCCCGTCTTTTCGAATACTGAACGTGTTTCATGCCTCCCTCCTGAAACGCTGCTCCCCGTCCTTGGCTACCTCGAGGAAACCTCCTGTTCCTGTTCGCACTCCTGAAGGGGTAGAATTCGAGGTGGCCAAGATTGTGGACAGCAGGATGGTCCAAGGCTCCCTCCAGTACCTGGTCCTTTGGAGAGGATACGGGCCTGAGGAGAGGACTTGGGTACCCGCCCGGGATGTTCACGCTGGGGTATTGCTCAGGAGGTTCCATCTTCGGTTTCCCAATAAGCCAGGTCCACCTAGAAAGGGTCCAGTGGCCCCTCATAAAAGGGGGGTACTGTAAAGGATCTGCCAGACACAGCTTCTGTGTCGACGGCCGTGGTTAATCAGTCTGCACCTGCTCCTAGGTCTGATAGAGTGACTCGATCTGCTACTACTCAGGCTGGTAGGCTCAGGAGTGGGAGAACTTATCACAGCCTGGCCAGACGGTTCTAGCTCCCGCCCTCGGTCTATTTATACCTTCATTTCCTGCTTGTCTTTGCCTGTGATTCTATCCTGTTTCCTGGCTCTGCTGCTCCTGCTATTATTATTGACCTTGCCTCATTTTGACCCTGGCTTTACTGACTACGCTCCTGCTCTGCGTTTGGTACCTCGTTCACTCCTGGTTTGACTCGGCTCGTTCTCTACGCCTGTTGCTCACGGTAGAGCGGGTCAGTACGATTATGGTGATACCACATATGTAGAGGTTTTATATGTTTTACTACTTTTGCACAGTAAAAACACTTTTAACCCCTTCCCGACATTTCACGTATGGCGACGTCATAGCCGGGTAGGGGAAATATGGAGCGGGCTGAGCCTGCTCCATAAAATGCGGGTGTTGGCTGTATATTACAGTCGACACTTCAAAGCAACGAGCAGGATTGCGCTCGTTTAACCCATTAAATGCCATGGTCAATAGCGACCACGGCATTTAAATAGTTAGAAAGAGGGGTGTGACCTCTTTAACAGCTCATCGCCCCCCTTTCCCATTTTCCCCTGAAGCATTGTAAAAAAATAAATAAGCATAATTGGTATCACCACGTCCGTAAAAGTCTGACCTATTACTATATATCATTATTAAACCCGCACAGTGTACGCCGTAAAAAAATGTTTTTTGGTCACCATCTCCCACAAAAAATGGAATAAAAAGTGATCCAAACCTTTCCTGTATCCCAAAATGGTACCATTAAAAACTGCAGCTTATCCCTCAAGAAATAAGCCCTCATACTGCTTAATCGAAAAAAAGACAAAACTTATGGCTGTTAAAATTTTTATTTTTCACAGTTAGTTTTCTACTTTTAAAGTAGTAAAATATAGTAAAAACTGTATAAATTTGGTATCGCCGTAATCGTATTGTCCCACAGAATAAAGTTAATATGTAGTTTTAAATGTACGGTAAATTCCGTAAAAACAAAACGCAAAAAACCATGGAGGAATCATAGTTTTTTTCATATTCTACCCCACATATAATTGTTTTCCCGTTTTTTAGTACATTATATGGTTCAATAAATAGTGTCATAGAAAACTACAGCTCGTTTCGCAAAAATCAAGCCCTCATAGGACTATATCGACAGAAAAATAAAAATGTTATGGCTTTTGGAAGGTGGGGAGGAAAAAAATTTAATTGGAAATCTGAAAAATGGCTGCGGTGGGAAGGGTTTAACCAAAAATTATTTGTTTTTGCATTGTCGCATTCCAAGAGCCATAACTTTTTTCTTTTCCCTTCAATGTCGCCATATGTGGACTTGTACGTGCGGGACAATATATCATTTACATTGGTACTATTTTGGGGTACATGGAACTTATTAATTAACGTGTATTAATTAATTATTTTTTGGAAATGAAAGCAACTCCGTTGTTGTTTTTTTTCCATTTACCATGTGGTTTAAATAGCACATTTACTTTATTGTTCAATTGCAGCAATACCATATGTGTGTACTTTATTTGGTTGAAATCATTTTATTGAATAATTGTACACCCTTTTTTTTTATAAACTTTGTTTCCCATTAATACATATTTTTTTTAGTTATGCGAGGAGACTTTACTATGGGATCTACTGATTGCTTCTATAATGCTTTGGCGTACTCCGTATATAGGCAGTTTATTAGGGCCTAATAGGCATATAGCCATTGGCAGGCCTTATAGCTCTTTCACACGACCGAGATCGGCCTGTGAAAAATGGTCCGAGTGTCGGCTAGATTTCCAGGCCCGACCACGGTACAGGTGAACAGGACTCCCGGCATCATAGGGACTCTGAGACTCCCAGGACTCCTGCCTTCCCGCGTAACTGTTGTTCTGTGCTGTATCATTTTGTTCAGTACGAAACAGCAGTTCCGCTGGAAGGCAGGGACTCCTAGCATCATAAAATGTCACCTGTACCGTGGTCGGGCCAGGAAATCTAGCCAAACTCAGACCGTTATTCACGGCCCGAACTCGGAAGAGGTGTTAGAGCCTTTGTTAGGCCCCCCTGCTATGACCACCGATCGGCAGCCCGCGATCGCTTTCACAGGCCACTGATGGGTTATAGAGGGAAACCCCTTATTCTGTAAACTAGTTAGATGTCGCGGGCGCTATTGACTGCCGCATCTAAAGGGTTAAACAGCTTAGATCAGAGGTGACTCTGATCCTGGCTGTTAGAGCAAAAGTCTGGCTGTCTGCCTGGCTTATTCCAATGTGCCGTGAAAAGGCCTATGCATCGGGATAAGGCCACTGTAAAAAGGCGTATTGGCAGTCACTAAGTTACATAAGATGCCTTCAGTCGCTAACATCTTAATTACAATGATACTAATACCCTGATATGTGAGTAGGGTCATATTATGCATTGGGTATTACCTTGTCTGTGTATGAAGCCATTTGTTTGACCCTCTATTCAGGAAAACTAGCCCTTCTGACATGGCCGGCTCCAGGCTTATGTGAGCCCGACACAGACTTAGTGGGCTCCTTTGCGGGGGAACTTACGGCGGCAGTAAAATGGCAGAAAATGCCCTGTTTATGCCCCCATATAGAAGTAAGGCCCCCTGTTTTTACCCCCATAAATTTAGTGCCATCTGTAGATAGTGCCACACAGCATCCCTCCCAGGTAGTGCCACACAGCCCCCACTCCCAGGTAGTGCCACACAGCCCCCCCCCTCCCTGGTAGTGCGACACAGCCCCCCTCCCTGTAGGTAGCGCCTTTGCGGCTCTAGGAGTGAAGTCCCCAGCCAGAGCATTGCCTACGCGATGGCTGTGGATTCCGCTTCCATAAAAACCCCTGACATCACTGTCCATATATGGACAGTGTTGTCAGGGGCAACCCAAGAGACATAGTTCCGGGCAGAGCACTACTAGCGCTCTTCTTGGAATTCCTGCTCTGCTCCTGACATCACTGTCCATATATGGATAGTGATGTCCAGAGCAGAGCTGAAGTCCCGAGCAGAGCGCTAGTAAAGGCTCTGCTCCAGTACTCGGTCCCTGGGGAAGCCCCTGACATCACTGTCCATATATGGATACTGAGGTCAGGGACAACCCCAGAGCCAAAGTCCGGGGCAGAGCGCTACTAGAACTCTGTCTGGGACTCCTTCTCTCCTCCTGACATCACTGTACATATATGCCTGGGAGTCTGTTTCGTAGTAAATGGCAGAGCGGGGAGATACCTCCCTGCTTTGCCATTATGTTCAATAGTATCTGCATCTTAAGGATGCGGTGTCGCTACCGCTGTAGCAGCCATAGCTGCTGGTAGCTGGGCCACTGGGTATGTGGGGGGAGGGCTGTGACGGCGGGTTGCACGGTTGACTTTTACAAACTCATGTTTTGCCATCTTAGGGTTTCCTACAAATGGTTGCACAAAGTAACTCTTAAAGAGGTTGTCTGCTATAGAAAACCTATTTTAAAATATCCTATTTTTTGACTACACTATTGATTCTGCAAAAATGACGGAAACCTTACAGAATGGAAACAAATGGAAACCAATTGCAACTGAAGCATTCCCGATGAAATTAATGATAAATCAAACGGCGACTATGGTTTCCGTTTAGCTTTCTGTTCATGGGTTCCTCCGACGGAAAAGTCTAACGGAACCCATTAACGGAAGGCCGACCTGATGTGAACAGGCCATAACATGATAAAATTCTGTCTTGCTGAAACGGCTAATAGGAGGAGCTCACATTGAGGGACTCTTTGCGCTCAGTAATAAATTCATAAGCAGTGTGCCCCCCTAGTGGTGGCAGAAAAAATGTCCGCATTTAAATATATTATTTATTATAATAGAAATAAATAATCTTTTTTTTCTCCTCAATTGCTCAAGTGGGTTTTTAGACACTGGGTTACTCTGCCACAGATTATAGCTGATTGCTGGGGGTCCCATATAACAAAATTGGATTGTCTATAGTGGGAACTGGATGGGCACTTACGTAGCTGAAATAAATAAATGTATTAGCCTGGATGGAACACTTGTTACTCGTGTGTTTGTGATTAGTAAATGGCCCCTTTTGTGAGGATGATGAATATTCATTGGACATGTACTGATCATTATTTCCTGCACTGTTGCATGCTGGTCACTGGCGCGTCACTATGCGGCAGTGTGAAATCTCTTAGTCTTGTTTTCCGATTGTCTGCCAGGAGAATGTATGATCTGCATATTAAAATGGAGAGAGGGGCAAAGACCCATCCCTTATCATTTCTGCTTCTTTTCACCGGCAAATTGATCATTTATTGCCCAAACGCATTGCAACGCTACCGACTGGAGTGAGGACAGAACAGATACGTGCACTTTATACAGAGAAATATCCTCCGCGTCACCTGATTCATATTAAAATCTTCCGAATTATTAAAACTTATATCCACGCCAGGTGCTGCATACATATTGCTGTTAGGTAATCTTGTATATGTATTCGGTTCCTCTCTTGCAGCCGCCTGTAGTGCACTCTGCGGGCTGTGAGTTCAGCAACCACTAGTCTTCTTGTCCGGGGGACCAGTATTTAAAGAGGACCGGTCACCTCCCCTGACATGTCTATTTTAGTAAATAATTGTATTTCCCATGACATAACAATTCTACAGCATATTTTCTTAGAAATCTACGTAATGCCGCTCCTCTGTTATCCCTCCTAGAAATTTATGAAGACATTAACAAGTGGGTGTTAGCAGTTGGGGGTATATCCCTACACAGACTGACACTGTCCAATCAGTGCCGACAGAGTGAGACTGTGGAGGGACACGCCTGTTAAAGTAGGGAAATGGTAACACCGAGTTGTCAACTTATTCATACATTTCTAGGAGGAATAACAGAGGAATTCTAAGAAAAGAGGCTCCAGAATTTTTATTTCATGGGGAATACAAGTATTCACTAAAATAAACATGTCAGGAGGGGTGACAGGTCCTCTTCAACGGGAGTCTGCCACCACTTTTAACCCCCTAGAACAGTGTCCTGGCTTTTCGGCTGTAAATTCTCACCGACCCCTCTGCCCTTGAGTGATGGCTCTAGCGGTCTTCTGCATCATGACATGCTAACCGCTTGAGCCATCATTCAAGAGCAGAGGGGTCGGTGACAGTTTATAACCGAGAAGCTAGGACACTTCCCCGTCCCTGACTGTCCCCTTTATTGTTTACAGTGCTGTACATTTAAGTGTGGCTGCTCCTGGTACTGCAGATTATTCGTATTCACTTGAATGAGTCCTAGATGCAGCCACAAAACGTGCTGAGTCGCGAGTGTGCCAAGTATCGGCCTGCCACCAATCAGATATTGATGACCTATCCTGTTACAGTCCCAGAAAACTGTACAATAGTGGTCACAAGAATTTCTGTCTGCTGCACTAAAGTCTGCTGTACCTCTCTAATCAAAATGTAGACCTCTCCTACACAGCCTCCAGAAAGCATGAGAAAATTGGGCAAAAAAATCATGCTGCTGGAGGATCAAAATGTGCAAGGTAAGGGGGGAAAGGTGCAGGAACATTAAAGATTGCAAGTTATGTTCTATCTGTGCACTGAGCGGAGGAATAGAGGAGGCGCTCTGTAGTAAATAGAGAGAGAATTTAACACAATAGTACGTCAAGGAAGAGCGCTAGTTACCTAACCTTGAAATAGCATTACATCAAGGAAATCCCCCGGGCATTGCCAACGTGATCACACAGTCAGTAACTAGAGCACAGTTAGGCTATGTTCACACAGGGCAGATACGCTGCGTAAAAGTACATTGCATATCGGCCCTTTGTCCCCTTGACGAAAAACCGCACCAAATTGTGGTGCAGTTTTTCGGCTGGAATGTCCTCTGCGGAAAACAGCAGGTAGAAATACAAAAAAAAAAAAAGCCTATACTTACCCGTAGTCATGGCGATGCGTCCCTCTGACATCCTGCAGCCCGGCCTCCTGGGATTACGTTTCATCCCATGTGATCGTCCCATCACATAAGATGAAACTTTATCTGTGTAGGCCGGGCTGGACGCAGGAGCTCGGAGATCTGGGTAAATATAATCTTTTTTTTTTTCTGCGTTGTGATTTTTTTTGCGCCTTTCCGTCGCAAAAATCGTAACATCTGCTACTTTGTGCAGGTTTCACCTCACCATTGAATTCAATGGGGAAAACCCACAATGAAAAAGCATCGATTCCAAAGCATTAATTGACATGCTGCGGATTAAAAAAAAACGCACCGCAGATCAATTTATGAACGTTTTTTCGGAGGATTTTTTTATGCAACTTGTGGATGAGATTTGTTCAAATCTCAGTCACTCCGCTGCTACTGTATTACACTGACGTTTTTACGCAATGAAAATCATCAGTGTTTACACTACGTGTAGACATACCCTTATGATACAATGAACGATCCGATCCGGTTTACCGATTCCTAATAACCTAATCACAGTCCTGATCAAGGATTGCAATGGAGATCTCTAGCCCCAATGACACGATCGCCAGAGCTGACTATGGAGACAGCCCAGGACCTGCACCATACAAATAGTATGCCTTAGCAGGTGCCTGTACATAGTACTACACACAGATGGCAGTACATTACAAGTTAAAAAAAAAAATCACACTTAGGCCTCATTTACACGAGCGTGTGCGTTTTGCGTGCGCAAAAAAACGCTGCGTTTTGCGTGCGCAAAAGGCAATTGACAGCTCCGTGTGTCATCCGTGTATGATGCGCGGCTGCGTGATTTTCACCCAGCCGCCATCATAGAGATGAGGTAGTCGACGCCCGTCACTGTCCAAGGTGCTGAAAGAGCTAACTGATCGGCAGTAACTCTTTCAGCACCCGCGACAGTGAATGCCGATCACAATATACACCAACCTGTGAATAAAAAAAGACGTTCACACTTACCATGAACTGCCTGCTTCCTCCAGTCCGGTCTCCCGGCCGTTGCCTTGGTGACGCGTCCCTCTCTTGTCATCCGGCCCCACCTCCCAGGATGACGCCGCAGGCCATGAGACCGCTGCAGCCTGTGATTGGCTGCAGCCTGTGCTTGGCCTGTGATTGGCTGCAGCTGTCACTTGGCCTGAATTGTCATCCCGGGAGGTCGGACTGGAGGAAGGAGCCGGGACTTATCGGTAAGTCCGAACCTCTGTTTTTTTTTACACGTATATGTATATTGTGATCGAAAGTCACTGTCCATGGTGCTGAAACAGTTTAAGTCTTTGAGCACCGTGGGCAGTGACTGTCTCCTGACGTCGCGTACCCGAACATTTTTTGCCGGGTTCGGTCAAAACGAGTTCGGCCGAACCCGGTGAAGTTCGGTGCGCTCATCTCTAATTTGACACTCCGTTTGGATGTTTGTAACCAGAAAAGCACGTGGTGCTTTTCTGTTTACATTCATCCTTTTGACAGCTCTTGCGTGATTTTCGCGCATGCAACGCAGGACCGTCCGTGTGGCATGCGTTGTTTTCACGCACCCATTGAAGTCAATGGGTGCGTGTTGCGTGAAAAACGCAAGAATATAGAACATGTCGTGAGTTTTACGCAACGCACTCACGCAGCGCAAAATTCACGCATCGTCTAAACAGCCCCATAGACTATTATAGGTGCGTACGACACGCGTGAAAAGCACGCGCGTCGCACGCGCGTATAATACGCTCGTGTAAATGAGGCCTTAAAGGGGATTTTTACCCAAAACATAGAATGGCCCATTTATTAGTAAATCATAAGTTAAAGCAGCAGCTAAAATTTGTCCATTATTTTGTCTGTCACCACATTATAAGTGCCCTATCTCCTACATAAGGAGATCGGCGCTATAATGTAGGTGACACCAGTGCTTTTTATTTAGAAAAACGATCATTTTTGAGCAAGTTATGAGCTCTCTTAATGCCCAACTGGGCGTGTTTTTACTTTTGACCATGTGGGCGTTTTACAGAGGAGTGTATGACGCTGACCAATCAGCGTCATACACTTCTCTCCATTCATGTAATCAGCGCATAGTGATCTTGCCAGATCAGTATGTGCAGTCACTTACTTACACATTAACTTACTGAAGTGTCTTGACAGTGAATAGACATCACTACCAGCCAGGACGCGATGTCTATTCACAATCCTGACATTTCAGTAACGTTTGTATGGTACTTACAGCAGAGCAAGCGTAATCTCGCGAGATCACGCTGTAAATGCCAGTTTGCTAAGCTGTATGTCCCACACAAACGTTACCGAAGTGTCGGGATTCTGAATAGACATCACGTCCTGGCTGGTAGTAATGTCTATTCACTGTCAAGACACTTCAGTAACGTTAATGTGTAAGTGACTGCATATACTGATCCAGCAAGATCACTATGCGCTGATTACATGAATGGAGAGAAGTGTATGACGCTGATTGGTCACTGATTGGTCAGCGTCATGCACTTCTCTCCACAACGCCCACTTGGTCCAAAAGTAAAAACACGCCCAGTTGGGCATTAAGAAACTCATTAGCATAAAGCTAAAATCGCTCATAATGTGGTGAAAATAGATTGTTTTTCTAAATAAAAAGCATTACTGTCACCTACATGAGCAGAGCCTCTTTAAGTCATATATAGACATTTTTCTTTTCATTTTTGTCGGCCATTTTTGGAAAGTGATAACAGGAAGTGCAGCTATATTGGTTGTCCGCATTGACTTAGTGTCTTAGGAACCAATGGTTTCTTGTATCATGTAACAAAGTGATAATTTACCGAGAAGTAAATGTAAAGGTGACAACCCATATGGCCACCGCAACAAAACAGAAAAAAGCCAATATCTCTGTAAGTAAATAAAAAACATAATCACTAAACTTTATCTGCTGCTCTAACTTCTGACTTACTAATAGTTGGGCAATTTTATGTTTTGGATGAAAATTCCCTTTGAATGTTATAGTCTCTTTATAAGACAAAAAAAATATTGTCAAATAAAATTATTTGTTTTTAAAGAAAAAGACCGTAACTATCATTTTTTACCATAAAATAAATACAATTTAAAGAAACCATATTAAAATAAACTTCATATTTTTTGGTATTCCCATAACCTTATCCTTATGCTTCCATGATCATTTTCTGGCCGACTATTAAGTGGCAGTGTTAGGAGACATTGGGGTAGTATTTATTGCGTGTTGTTTTTTCGCAGGTACAATTTTTTTAATCTAATTGCTGAATATGGGACTAGAAAATTATTCTTATGGGGCCATGGTGAAAGGGAACCCAGTGCTAAATTGCTTCTATGTATTGATGAAAGTATCGATTCTACACAAATCTAATTCGGTCCGAATTTCCTAAAAGTTTCAGGTTTGGTGAATTGCAAAACTTTTGGGGTTAGTGGCACACAAAACGTGGCAAAACAGTGGCCGTTGGCAAGCGCCAGCCTCCATTTTCAGACAAGAAAAGGATCATGACCTTGGGCAGGTTTCCCCATAATGCCTTGCAGTCAGCCTTCCCAAAATGCACTGCGGTGATGCCTCCCTCTACCCATATAGTTTCTGTCCCTTTGACATTACACACTGGCTTGGCGTTGAAGAGCTTGAAAGGGGTTGGATACAGTCCTAGAAGATTTCAGATTCAGACACGAGTTTTCAGGGCAATCGGGGTACTTTAGATTTGCGGAAAATTATTTTGAGAAATTTGTTAATCTCTATTCTCATTGTTTCTCTTCATGATAAAATTATATTAACCTACTGCAGCCACTAGGGGAGCTTACTGCATACAGATTTATACAATTAAAATTAAATCCATATGCAGTGAGCTCCACCTAGTGGTGGCTGTAGGCAACAGAAATTATATCATTTAATCCTATCACTATGTGAAAAAAAGTAGAATATTTGGAGCTCTTCGTCAGGGGTCTCCTATAAAGATGTATTATTATATTAATGGTTGCCCTTATTACCTAATCATATTTCACATATCATTTTTTTGTGTGGAATTAATATAATTGAACGAAGGTCGTTGTGAGTGACGAGGCCAATTTTCTCAGACACAGAAATATGCATACATGATAGATGTGGAGAACGGACGTCACTGGGAATTAGTGTCATTTCTTCTATTTGTCTCATTCATCATGCAATATGTTTCCTGTGAAAAACCAGTAATCTTCCGTCATGTCTTTAATGAGTATTAATTAGGGCTACTTAATATTGAGATCTGATACAATATACTGTGAGGCAGTGGCGTAACTACCGCTATAGCAGCCATAGTGGTTGCTACGGGGCCCGAAGCATGAGGGGGCCCGTGCCACCCGCCAGCACGGTGCCTCCCCCCATGGCCGGAAGCTACGCTAGCATCCGCTACGGCTGCTACAGCGCGACACCACTGAATGGGTTGTTCCTACAAAAGACATGCATCCCCTATCCACAGGATAGGGGATACATGTGGGATCGCGGGGGCGCCCAGCGATAAGGAGAACGGGGGACCGAAAGTCCCCCGAAGTTCTCCATGACAAACCTCGGACTTCCGGGGTCTGTCTGCAGCTCCATAGAAATGACTTGCGCACCGGTCACGCTTGTGACTTTCATTTTTATTGAACTGCGCAGACACCGGAAGTCCGAGGTTTGTCATGGAGAACTTCGGGTGACTTTCGGTCCCCCGTTCTCCCTATCGCTGCCAGTGATCACACATGTATCCCCTATCCTGTGGAGAGGGGATACATATCTTTTGTAGGACAAACTATAGGCCGTTTTTTTTGGGGGGCTATATGGCGTTATCTACAGGGGGGGTCTGTATGGCGTTATCTACAGGGGGGTCTGTATGGCGTTATTTACAGGGGGGGTCTGTATGGCGTTGTCTACAGGGGGGTCTGTATGGCGTTATCTACAGGGGGGACTGTGTATGGCGTTATCTACAGGGGGGACTCTGTATGGCGTTATCTACAGGGGGTGTCTGTATGGCGTTATCTACAGGGGGGCTGTATGGCGCTATCTACAGGGGGGCTGTATGGCGTTATCTACAGGGGGGATTTTCGGCTGTAAGACGTTATCTACAGGGGGGCTGTATAGCGTTGTCTACAGGGGGCTGTATGGTGTTATCTACAGGGGGGCTGTATGGCATTATCTACAGGGGGGCTGTATGGCATTATCTACAGGGGCTGTAAGGCGTTATCTACAGGGGGCTGTGTGTGGTGCTATCTATAGTGGGGCGCTGTGTGGTGGAATCTATAGGGAGGCACTATCTACAAGGGGGGGGTCGTGTGATACCCAGCTGAGGGGGGGCCACAGTCAAAAGTTTGCTATGGGGCCCAGTCTTTCCTAGTTACGTCCCTGCTGTGAGGATAAAAATAATGGCACGGTTCCACATAGCAGTGTCCGCAAGCCTGCTAATTTGTGATGGCCAATGGGCGCACGATTTTGCCGATAATACCCAGCAAAATTGTGCGGACATTAGCCTCTCCGAGTTTGAGGAATTTCGGCCGCATTCATACGTCGGACCGTACACTAAGAAACCGACTTCTATTATACACATTGACCAATTGACCCAATTCTTAAGAAATTTTACACGTCCATTATGATCTCCCTCACTCCTCGCCCGTCTTCCTCTTGGGTTTTCTTTTTCTTTTTCAGTTTTTAGTTTTCTTTCTCACTTTACTTCTTCTCAGTCAAAACTTTTTTCCTCTCAACCATATAAATAGTGTCTGTCTTCAATGTTTTCTCTTCTCTTTGGGTCCTTGTCATCCTTGTCCTCTTCTCCTTTCCATTCTTCCAACCATACTTGTGTTGTCCGCTGAGCTTGATCTTCTCTCTGGAAATCCTAGGCTTGATTTATTCATGGGTTCACCTGTTAAGTATAGTGTCCACGCCCACGGACCGTCGGGATTACTCACCCCCCAACGGCCGCAGCCATGGATCTGTGGGCGCTGGCCCGCATCTCCTCCCTAGGAGACGCCAGCGCTCACTTCCGCTCAGTTCTGCTGTGTTTTCCGTAGGGTGCTCGTGCACGGCCTTAAAGGGCCAGCGCACACACATGAAAATAATCATTAATTAGCCCAGGATCACCTTGGACTATAAGAAGGGCTCTGCCCCTTTACTCCTTGTCTGAGCGTTGTTGTGTTTACCCGTGTTAGTCTTGCAAATGGTCCCTTAGTGTTATCCTGTTCCCAGTGTTCCCGTACCTGCTACCTGTATCCCGTGCTTCCTTTGTTCCTGTGCCTTAGAAAGCTGTGTTACACCACACCTGGGGTCTGCTGCCAAGGTACCATCTGAGCCTAGCCGTTACTACTGTCTGAACTGCTACAGGTACCCTTGTGATTGGACTATATATACTGTAAGAGGTTGAGGGGGTTAATCTGCCAAAGGAGATATATTCCTAAATGCCTATTAAGAGGTTAACATAGTGTCTTCCCTCCACACAGGTGCAGGACGATTAAATAAGAAATGAAAAATCACTGATGGGAGGGTCTGGGAGAAAGCAAGAGTGTGAAGACTGGTCTGCTGCTGAACAGACCTGATATTTACAGAGGGGTGAGAGCTAACCCTTGCAAAGGGCTGGACTGTGTGCTTTATACTTGGACTTTTGTTGCTTGAAACGTTCCTTTCTGTTCTCAACTTTGTGTATGCTGATGAAACAAGCTACCTTTGTGTTTGTTGGACTTTCCTAGTTAGTTGTAATGCTACCAGTTGCTGCATTAGCAGGTTGTTGGTTTGATGTTGGGCCTGCATGGCCTCAGCATGAGCCTGTTGTTGCTGCACATTGGCCCGTTGTTGCTGCACATTGGCCTGTTGTTGCTGCACATTGGCCTATACCAGCTGCTGAATTAACTCCATGTTGGCGGATGGTCTGGACATCAGGGTTGCAGCTTTCACCCAGGACATATATTCACTGCTGGCTCTTGGAAGTGTTTCTTTCTGTCATTGCTCCTAGCAACCAAGAACTAGCACAGGCAGGATGCCCGTGTTCTCCACCATATGTAGCAGTTTGGGGAATATTGTTCGGCAAAGAGACACTGTCAGCGCAGTATTCTTGTTAAACAGGACTTAGAAGCTTTATTTCTCTTTCAAGCAGGGAAGTCCCATAAACACAACGGTAGCTTGTTTCATCAGCATACACAAAGTTTAGAACAGAAAGGAACGTTCAAGCAACAAAAGTCCAAGTATAAAGCACACAGTCCAGCCCTTTGCAAGGGTTAGCTCTCACCCCTCTGTAAATATCAGGTCTGTTCAGCAGCAGACCAGTCTTCACACTCTTGCTTTCTCCCAGACCCTCCCATCAGTGCTTTTTCTTTTCTTATTTAATCATCCTGCACCTGTATGGAGGGAAGACGCTATGTTAACCTCTTAATAGGCGTCTAGGAATATATCTCCCTTGGCAGATTAACCCCCTCAACCTGTTACAATACATTGACTTGGTACACTGTTTGGCCAGCTGCTATCTCGCTGTGGCGGTACGGCCCAGTGGGTCCACATAACCACAGATCGTGACATTAAGATTTATGAAGGACATTTGTCGGAGGTGCAAATTGGAAATTCATGGAATGGAAGAGCCCAGTTTTTCGCCTACATTGTCAACCAGGAACATTATTCTACAGATGTGCGTGGGAAAACTATCTAGAAGTCGCAGCAACAATAGTAGTTGAGAACTATAGCTAGAACTTCTGATCTAATTTAGTCAACTAGTTTTCAGATACTCTATTGGGAAATTCTGAGTAATCGATAGATTTGCCATCTTTTCCACCGAAATATACTGATCAGACTTTGGGTGTATTCACAAGTGCTGATTTTGTGTATTGTTTTGGCAGCAATTTTGTGTAAAACCAGCATTTGTAAAGACACCCTAAAATGGGTAAAAAAAATAAATGTGAATTTGGGGGTGTAACCACACAGAATGTGATGTGCAATTTAGATCTAGGAGCCTCAGACAGACAATGACCCCATAAATCTCAGTCCATAGCCTCCTCCTCCTCCGCCTCTTCCTCCTCCGCCACTTCCTCCTCCGCCTCTTCCTCCCTTGCCTCCTCCTCTGCCTCCTTTTCCGCCTCTTCCTCCTCTTTCGCCTCTTCCTCATCTTCCACCTCCTCCTCCGCCTCTTCCTCCTCCACCTCTTCTTCCTCCTCTTCCTTGTCACGGGGCGGGGTGTGGACCCACTGGGCCGTACCGCGTAGCAGGATGGCAGCTGGCCAAACAGGTATGGTACAGAGTCTATAGTCCAGAAAAGGGTACCTGAGGCAATGTAGGCAGTAGCAAAGCAGGCACGGCTGGGACCAGGCGGCAGGTGAACGTCAGACGTGGTGCAGTAGAACAGGCGTGGAGATGCAGCAAAACACAACAACAGTTCAGCACGGCAGTAGACCACGATGGTACTGATAGCACGGGAAACAGGATACAGGTACGGGGAACACTGGGAAGCTGGAAGAAACTTAGGAGACCATTTGCAAGACAGACTAAGGGAAACAACAACAACGCTCAGGCGAGGATAAGAAGGGCGGTGACTCTCTTATAGTCCAGGAATTCAGGAGTTGATGATGATGATTTCCAGGTGCGCTCGATTCCCGGAAGTGAGTGCCGGCACCTCACAGGGGGACGATGCAGCACAGCAGCAGGACGTCCATGGCCGTGGTCGTCGAGGGGTAAGTTAGAACGACAGACCGTGACCATAGACGTTATATTCCTTCTCCTCCGCCTCTTCTTTCTACTCCTCCGCTCTTGACTCTATGTGCACATGTCCTGCAGGAGAATTGAATTGAACAGCAGCTAAGTTTCTCTTCAGGTTACAGAATGTTGGTGGACATTCTCTGATCAGCTTGTTTTTGGAGGAGCCTTCTAACAATAAAGAAACACACTGTATAATCTTAAATTGGAGACCTATGAAGACTAATTTAAGGGTCCTATTACACAGCCCGACGTGGGCCGTGTAAACGAGCGTCAATCAAAGAGACAGCTCATTGATCGACGCTTGTTTGCTCCTTTCACAAAGAGCAATCATTGGTTATGTATGGGGAAGAGCGCTCGTTACTCCGATCGCTTGTCCTCATACATTTTCATCATGTCGGCAGTGGGAGATGTGCTGCTGATAACGATGATTTTTAATGCTGCATAAAAGAGCAGATCAGCCGATGAACGAGCGTTTACTCAGCTGTTTATTCATCGGCTGATCGTTGCCCTGTTTACACAGGGCAATGATCGGGAATGAGCATTCATGTGAATGCTCGTTTGCCCGATCATTAGCCTGTGTAATAGGACCTTTAGGTATAAGTTAGACTACTCTTTTGATTCCCAGTATTAGTTCTATATGACCATTCATCGCATTCTTATTATAAACATTAACTAGGTTAAGAAAAAAACCTCCTTCACTGGGGAACTGGTAACACATTAATTATTCTTACGAACTCTCAGGGTATTCTACCATAACCTTTGACATTGCTCTTGGGATTAGTTTAGTTGCCATGATCAGTCCCTTCAGGAACCTAGGATTCTGTCTGGGTTACCAGGCTAAAATGCGACCAGTCTAGTGGATAAGAGGTTGCAGTCCATGAATATGGTCTTTGCTCTGACAATCTTTTATGGGTGATTTTACTGGTCTTGATTTCTCTACTGTTGATGTTCAGGGTCGTAACCTATGCAAAAACTGTCAAGTTCTTACAAAAAAATTTGTTTTTATGTGATTATCTCACTACTCGAATACTTCTCAAAAAAGAGGTATAAATGTAAAAACTGATGTTTTATAAAACGGTTG
The DNA here is from genome assembly GCF_050947455.1 of Rhinoderma darwinii. Taxonomy (NCBI): domain Eukaryota; kingdom Metazoa; phylum Chordata; class Amphibia; order Anura; family Rhinodermatidae; genus Rhinoderma; species Rhinoderma darwinii. Next base: position 17,374,700 of record NC_134688.1, on the reverse strand, counting down.
AATCACCTACTACTATTTAGTAGAACAGCATTACATCAATATTCTTCAATCGTCCTCTTCTCACAAATTTCAAAAAAATTCTGTTACTTTGTCTCTATTCTAGCTGTCTCTGGCAAAACCGGTTAATAAGTCTGGATAGACTATCCACCTTAAATAGAAATGGGCCCCAGCATAAGACAATCCAATTTGGTGCTGACTTTTGAGCCAGTCTTTTGCCAATAGGGTCTATTTCTTAGGGGATGATTCACAATTAACCTAATAGACCTTATTAATGATTTGACATGAGTGTACAGGAATAACAACAAAGAATATGAGGCAATTAGAGAAAACCTGATGCAGGAGAACTGACAGATCCTATATATTACACCACACAGGAGAGCTGACATTTCTATACTACACCGCACAGGAGAGCTGACAGATCCTCTATACTACACCACACAGGAGAACTGACAGATCCTCTATACTACACCACACAGGAGAGCTGACAGATCCTCTATACTACACCACACAGGAGAGCTGACAGCTCCTCTATATTACACCACACAGGAGATCTGACCGCTCCTCTATACTACACCACACAGGAGAGCTGACAGCTCCTCTATACTACACCACACAGGAGAGCTGACAGATCCTCTATACCACACCACACAGGAGAGCTGACAGATCCTCTATACTACATCACACAGGAGAACTGACAGATCCTCTATACTACACCACACAGGAGAGCTAACAGGTCCTCTATACCACACCACACAGGAGAACTGACAGCTCCTCTATACTACACCACACAGGAGATCTGGCAAATCCTTTATACTACACCACACAGGAGAGCTGCCAGATCCTCTATACTACACCACACATGAGAGCTGACAGATCCTCTATACTACACCACACAGGAGAGCAGAAAGATCCTCTATACTACACCACACAGGAGAACTGACAGATCCTCTATACTACACCACACAGGAGAGCTGACAGCTCCTCTATACTACACTACACAGGAGAACTGGCAGCTCCTCTATACCACACCACACAGGAGAGCTGACAGATCCTCTATACTACACCACACAGGAGAACTGACAGATCTTCTATACTACACCACACAGGAGAGCTGACACATCCTCTATACTACACAACACAGGAGAGCTGACATCTCATCTATACTACACCACACAGGAGAACTGACAGATCCTCCATACTACACCACACAGGAGAGCTGACAGCTCCTCTATACTACACCACACAGGAGAGCTGACAGATCCTCTATACTACACTACACAGGAGAGATGACAGATCCTCTATACTACACCACACAGATGACCTGACAGATCCTCTATACTACACCACACTTGAGAGCTGACAGATCCTCTATACTACACCATACAGGAGAGCTCACAAATCCTCTATACTACACCACACAGGAGAACTGACAGATCCTCTATACTACACCACACAAGAGAGCTGACATATCCTCTATACTACACCACACAGGAGAACTGACATATCCTCTATACTACACCACACAGGAGAGCTGACAGATCCTCTATACTACACCATACAGGAGAGCTCACAAATCCTCTATACTACACCACACAGGAGAACTGACAGATCCTCTATACTACACCACACAAGAGAGCTGACATATCCTCTATACTACACCACACAGGAGAACTGACATATCCTCTATACTACACCACACAGGAGAGCTGACAGATCCTCTATACTACACCATACAGGAGAGCTCACAAATCCTCTATACTACACCACACAGGAGAACTGACAGATCCTCTATACTACAATACACAAGAGAGCTGACATATCCTCTATACTACACCACACAGGAGAGCTGACAGATCTTTTTTAAATTTAGACTTGGACATGTTCTGTATATCTGTAGGGTGGACCTTTTAGAATAGTTTCCTCTGGTAGACCCAATAAAACCCAAATCTACCTAGTTAAGCCTTTATACTTCCCTCATGGTTGTCTTTCCGCATATTTGCTGTTCATAAATCATTTCCCTGTACAGCAGCTGGCTTCACATTTATAGTGGGATTCGGATCCCATTGACTAGGGACCCATAGGGAGGGTTTTCTCCATGGGGACAGTGTGTACAGATGGTTTCCAAAACTAGAATCTATGCTATATGACCGTGATAATGACTAATATAATCTTACATTTCTTTGTTGGCAGATATTCAGGAATTTTATGAAGTCACGTTGCTCAGCTCCCACATTGCCAATGAAGAAAAGATCTCTGAACTGAACCATCTAACCGAATTATGGGAGAAAAACAATTCACTATCTGTTGGAGTCGAGAGTCTTCAGAAAGCTTCCAAGGTAATGGTCAAGTAACACATGGACAAGCTGCTCTTCCCCCAAAAGATGTTTTATATTTATAGACAATCTATCATTAAATAGCTTATAGCTATCTTATAACTAGTACCTCTATTAGACAATAACAGTAAGTTAGTGGGTAAAATAGTGTAATAGCACCTACTAAATCCCCCCAACTTTGTCCTACTGACATACCCCAAGATGTATGGCATGAGATGTTAATTCAAACGTGTAAAAAAAGTATACCTCCGACAAATGCCTCAACGGATGCCACCTGTCACCTATTCGTCGCCGACAGAGTCATGTTAAAAATGTGTACATTCTCGTATACCGTACTTTTTTTTTTTACTGAATGGCTCAAGATTGCAATGAATTGGTGTCATGACAAATTGTATATCTTAACAGTAAGGCTACATTCAGACGAACGTAGCCGACCTCGGACGTGATAAACTGCAGTTTTTCACGGTCGAGTGTAAATTTATGTCGATTATTTCTGTATATACATTGTAATATGTTTTACAAAAATGAGCTAATTATATCACATCACATGTTTTTTTAGATTATTATTTTTATAATTATATTCATATTTCACAGGCTGTCCAATACTATGAAATAAAGTGATAACGGGGGGAAAAAAAAATTCCTTCTAACCATCCTATTTACCAATTAAGATATTAATAAAATATCTTTATTCCTCGGGATTTAAAAACACCTTCGTTGCTGCCATCGATGCCCATGAATAATTCATAAATATCTATTCATATAATGGACACCGCTGTTAACTGTGGGTAGCATCTTCTTTGTATCTTGTCGAATCTTTTCTGCACTCTTCACATACAATTGTGAATCCATGACAACAGCGATAAAAAGCGTTACAGGACACAATCCGCCTATAGCGGTAACGGGTCACAAACGTGCAGGCTGTAATTAAACAAAACATATCGTACATCCTGCATTTATAAAGGGGAAGCTGCTTATTACATAGGCACAATCATCCTGCCGCAGATGGAGTAGCATTATCCTATGTTACGGTGACAGTAAACATGGCGTTATCTTGGTTTGCAAAAAAAAATCACACGGCCAGTCTGGGTTTTTATGTTCCTGTAAATTAAAGGGCAAGTTGTCACAGCAAACAAAATCAGGAAAAGGTTAGCAGCTCTGCCCTTTCAGTTATCCTACTTGGTCGTCGCCTGTTAAAAAAAAATATAATTTAACTCCTTGTTTTGTTTTTTTATTATTAAAAGGGTTGTCTAATGAAGACAACCCTGTTCCATATGCCCTGTGAGGTCACAGAGAAGGGGTCCCTCACTCAGGACCCCCCCTATATGAGCTTAAAAAGGAGAGTCGCCAAACAAAAGTGGATCCTGCTCTGATAGACCGGGCCCATCCATGTATTTCATGGTGGTCACCCATTCATTTCAATGGTCGGCATGTAATGCTACATTTTTTCCTGCAGGGAAAAAGGTTGTCCAGTTTAGAAAAAATCCATTTACATATACCCTATTAGATAATACTGAGTTGATAGAGGGAGTCCCCTGTTTAGGACAGTCATCTCTTTGCCAGAGTGCAGAGCGTTACAAAGCGTTTCTCTGTGTAATGCTTAATTTCTCCTATGGAGGCACTGCAGGGAAATTGAACACTTACTGAGAGATTTCCCCACAAATAACAGTTGATCGCTGGGGGTCCCAACAGTGGGACGATTTCTGATCTGATGGTTCTCAAGGGACCCTTCTAACAGGTAGGTATTGTCCAAAGCAGAGAACCACTTTAAAGAATTTGTTCCCGCTGTGATCAGATGATCGCTTAACCCTTTCACTGCCACTGACTTTAAACACTTGCCACGACTAGAATATAAGAACTAGTTCTTAGATCTTGGTATCATATTAAAGTGCAGAATCTTGGTTTTCAAATTATATCAAAGTTCATGAGCAGGATGAAAAAACTTTACCTCCTGGTATTGTTTCTCGGAGGGGTGGGAGGGGGGAGTTGCAAGTGAGAGCAGGAAGAAAGATCACAGTCTTGTTACTGTCATGTCTCCCCTTTACAGCCTTCAGGGGGGATACATTAACTTTTTTTTTAATGTTATCACCCTTCTTACCAATGAGAGAAGATATTTGCTCTCTGATTGTCACAAACATAACTTTTATGCATTTTTACACAACGTTACTTTTTGATGCAAAATTGCATGAAGGCGCCCATGAGTGTAAAGTGCTTGGAGTCATTTTTACAATGTTCCAGGTGTTATTTTCATAAAAATAAATGGGTATGTGTTACTCACCTCGTCCAGTGATGAGGCCTGGTGAGCCGCCACAGCTCTAGCCGAAGACCGCGTGTGGTTGCTGAGTAACAGGGCGCCTCCGACTCTGCTGCTTCTATACGCCGGCTGTGTTGGGTTGCATAAATTATAGCAGAAATCTACGCCAACTAAGATTTTAGTCTGTGGGGTATTGCAAGATAGAGGCCTAAGCCAGGACTATTCCTTGCCCCCTTATGGATAATAATCAAGAAAACAAAAATCACCATTAGGGTCAATTCACACGTACCATAAATACTGCGATTTTCTAAAGGATTTAGTTGCGGAAAATCCACATTATAATACAGTAGCAGCAGAGTGGATGAGATTTGAACAAATCTCCACACGCTGCGTAAATAATGAGCGGAAAAAAACGCTCAGAAATTGACCTGCGGTGCGTTTTTTTAAAATCCGCAGCATGTCAATTGTATTTGCGGAATCGCTGCTCTTTTGTTGCGGGTTTTCCCCATTGAGTTCAATGGGGAGGTAAAACCTGCAACAAATAGCAGATGTTGCATTTTTTTGCAGCAGAAAAGCTGCGATTTCACGGCAAAAATCCCCCAGAATAAAAAAATCTTATACTTACCCAGAATTATGTGCACTTGGTCCAGGCCGGCCTCCTGGGATGACGTTTTATCCCATGTGACCGCTGCAGCCAATCACATACTGCAGCGGTCACATGGGATTAAATGTCATCCCGGGAGGCCGGTCTGCAGCACGTCAGAGGGAAAGTATGTGGGGTTTTTTTTTCTGTGCAGTTTTCCACAGCGGACATTCTGGCCAAAAAACGACAATACAATTTGGTGCGGTTTTTCGGCCGGAATTCCCTGCGGCGCCCAGGGTGGATACGCTGTGTGTTTTATGCAGCGTATCCGCCTTGTGTGAATGTAGCCTTACAATGAAGTTTTTGCTGTGACCTCCCACAATTCCATGCAGATCAGCACTCCTGTGTGGAGACATGTCCTATATCTCTGGTCAGTCGGAGTATCCTCGATTATAACTACAATGCCACAGGACGGCGTAGACACCTTCTTAGGCAGAGCCTCCTGGGCCTGAATCTCGCTCCGAGCTGAATGTCTTGTTTAGTCGCTCGCTCACTTAGAACCCAAACCTGTTGGTAACAGCGATTTGTTTTATTGTCCCTCAATGATAATTAACTTCCTCCACACTTGGACAAGTAATTATGAGATGACAGATGGAAATGAACGCCGTCAGCGCCACAAACCTTCCAGTTAGTTACACAAGTGAAATACTGAATACAAAGCAAATAAAAGAACTCCAGGAAGGCGCTGAATGTTCCAGATTACGTGTTTATTCTCATAGGTTTTCCTTAATGTACACCTTTAAAATAGTTGTTGTTTTTTTTTTTAATTAAAAATGTCTATCAGTGAGTTTTGTGCAACTGTATCTAGCGCTGAAAGCTAAATCCGTCAGGTCAGCAGGACTGACGGGTTCAGTGACAGCCAGTCCTGCCTGTCTCTGACACGCAGGATCGAGCTGTTATCCATCACTTTTAGGTTCATAACTTAGATGTGATCAATAATAGATGGATCCTGCGTGTCAGAGACACGCAGGACCCGCTGACTCTGAACCCGTGTCGCTGACCTGACGGATTCAGCTTTCAGCGCCAGATACAGCTGCTCTGTATAAAGGATACAAAGCAGCTCAAAAAGTAAAACAAATTTTGAATAAAAAGTATTTAGAAAGTTGCACCAAACACACTGATAGACATTTTTATTAAAAAAATAAATAAAAAACTATTTCAAAGGTGTACATAGTCTTTGAAGAAAACAGCAAAATTATCATCCTCCCTGGCCAAGTTGGCAACTTCCGTAACCTATATGTTCCTACGAAACCTAGATAAAGAACCACATCCCTCTTTTCCACAAGCTCGGTTAGGGTCGAGGGTCGCAGTACTCAGCTGGCCCTAGGGCTTCGGTGCAGCTAACTTGCCCTGTGGTTAATTCTCTGGACAATGTCTTTAGAAAGGGAACCGAACAATAGGGAGATTGGAGATACAGTAAAAGTCTATAACACGTATCAAGACAATGATCTAGTAGAGTCAAGCAGTTCAGGGTATGGTATTGGGGATGTAGCACATGAGCAGTAGTCAGGAGGGTAGTCTGGCCATCCAGGATACGATAATGCTGATGTAGCAGAGCTGGGTACGTGGCACAGTAGTCAGAAGGGTAATCTCCCAGCCCAGCATTCGGCAATGGTGATGCAGCAGAGCTGGGTACATGGTATAGAAGCAGTAGTCGAGAGGGTAGTCTGCCAATCTAGGGTTTCGTAACCGTCATGTAGCAGAGCTGGGTACATGGTACAGAAGCAATAGTCAGAAGGATAGTCTCGCAATCTAGGGTTCAGTAATGGTGATGTAGCAGAGCTAGGTACATGGTACAGAAGCAGTAATTGGGAGGGTAGTCTGGCAATCTAGAGTTCGGTAACCGTGATGTAGCAGAGCTGGGTACATGGTACAGAAGCAGTAGTCAGGTGGGTAGTCGGGCATTCCAGGGCTTGGTAACAGTGATGTAGCAGAACTGAGTTTGCGGTACAGGGGATCACCCAGAAGAGTAGTTAGGTACAGAAACGGGTCACAATAATAAAGTTCCAGATCAGGATGTATCAAAACCAGGTTATCACTTAAATCTGGCAATAAGGCCAGTGTGTAGGAGATTTTAATAAAGTGCCTAGTGCTCTGACTGGTCAAGCGGCCAGGTACTCTGAGTCTTCCTTGCCGGCCCCCGCCGAGAGACTCATTATGTCAGGAAGAGACCGCAGTGAGGTGAGTATGTTACTAGTATTTGTTGAGTATTTTATTTATCTTATTAATGACTGAATGTTGTGGAAAATTAACATTTTCCCACCATGACCTTTCAAATGCACATATTTGCAGTCCAGTTAATGACTCTATTCACACGACAGGGTCCGAGTCTCGGCCGATAAAAATGGCCGTTTTGGTCAGTTTTTCTCGGCCGTTTTGCATCCCTACCGTTTCGGGCCGTGGTTCCGTTGTTAAAGGACAATTTTGCCTTCTGTAGATAATGCCACACACTGCGCTCTGTAGATACTGCCACAGCCCCCCTGTAGATAATGCTACACTGCCCTATGCAGATAATGCCACACAGCCCCCCTGTAGATACTGCCACAGCCCCCCCTGTAGGTAGTGCCACACAGCCCCCCTTTAGGTAGTGACACACAGCCCCCCTGTAGGTACCACACAGCCCCGTTGTACATAGCACCCCCGTAGATGCCCCTCCCATAGATGGCATACCCCCCTTCCTGTAGATAGTGCCACTGTAGGGAACCGCTCCAGGAGAAGTCCTTGACTTCACTGTCCATATATGGACAGTGACTTCATGGTCTTCTCCTGGAGCGGTCCCCTGCTCCTGAAGCGGAATCCCCAGCCACAGCGGCCCATTGGCCGGTGATTCCGCTCCAGCGGAAGTCCCTGACTTCACTGTGCATATATAGCGCAGTCGACTGCGCTATTAAGTCCATCAAAACATTGAGTTCAATGGTGAGGGAAACGGAACCTAAGGATCCGATGGAACCCCTCAGCGAAATGGAACGGCAATGTGAACACAGCCTAAAAAAGGCTTCCCTATCTCCTCCTTAATCTAATAGGCGCTTTGATGTAGATAACTACTTTATGTGTGTCCTTACCCTTGTGAAGGATGATTTATTTGCTTATATTCTCTGTATGAAATTACATTGTGAATTATCAAGCAGGAGGCTGAATTACTAAGATATGTATTATGTGAAAGTGATGATAATGTTTAAATGATTTAGTTTCGTGCAGCAGCCATCTTGTCTGGAGTTCCCATCTTGGTTTTATTGTAGTGAATAGAAAAGTCATTGTTCCTTTAATACAAGTAATGTTGATTTCGTATGTTTTATCTTTGACCTTGGTTCCCATGCGAAGATGGACAGGGAGTGAGATGGGAGTGAGATGGGGGGATGGCAAGTATGCGTGAGGGAAGGTCTCCCCCCATCTCCACGAGGACATTCTGTCCAAAAGAGAGATAAGAAACCTGTAAACATAATGTGTGAAGAATTATAATGATGTATTTTATTGTATGCTTTTTACTGAATAACAAATATTGTTACATTGTCTCTGATTGGTTTATCTCAAGCCTACACCCCTTCTGAATTTCAGTTTAACAGTTTGAGTTTGGTAATAAATCCTTCAGATGAGAATTTTGAACATTTCAGCGTGTCTGTGTGTTTTCTTCTCGTCTCTCGATATATATCGGTGAAATATCCTAATTAGGATTCTGACTAATGGAGTCTGGCCTTGAGAGTCTGTTGGGACTCGTATAAATTTCAGTCTAATATATTTTGAGCGATGGATTTCCACGACAGTAATGGTGCCGATAAAACCCAGGAAGATTGCACGTCTGATAAGCTGTCACTGGAGAGGTCTGGCTTTGCATCTGTGAATTACAAAAACCGCGGTAGGTAAGGAGCTTATTCTTACACCATTCACACATGTATTGCGTAAGCCTTGGAATCCAGCTGTCAGAACGTCACTTCTATGGACGAGACTCCTTAGTCAGTGGGTTGCAAGATGGATCCAAAAAGGTATGTTGAAGCTTTTTGTGTGATGAAGGATTGCAGGTGTGTACGTGATCTTAAACTGTTGATATGAAAGACATGAGAGAATTTTTGCCAGCAAATACATAGTTAACCAGGAAAAATTGTGAGAAGCCTTTGGAATGCAGTGACGTAGCGCATGGCAGAGAGAAGTCGTAACTCACATGTGAAGTATTTGAAATGCAAAGAGTTTGGGCTGGACTGTGAGGAAAAAACAAAACTTCTGCTTGCTGCTTTGTTGTAGCGTCATTTGTTATTTAGTTGTGTAAAATTGTTGAGGATTAATAGTTGTTCTGTTACCCGTTTGTCTGGGATTATAGTTGGGAGGTACTGACTGGTATTGGCTCAGACCCATAGACAGTTGTGAGTAATATCATGTAGTACCACAGGGGCTTCAATGGTTAAGTCCTGATAATGTAGAATCCAGTGCAAGGAGAAGCAATTGTGTCTATATTGAATTTGCACTCAATACCATTACCCAGTGCAATAGGGAAAAACTTTGAATACTGTATTAGAAAATCATTTATATTTTCCTGGCTCATTGCCAGACAGTGATATTGTGTGTAAGGGTCCATAAACCAGTTGTATGCATTGCCAGACTGGCATAAGGTGGGAATCAGTACAGACTGATTTCTAGCACATGATAATCCGGCATATACACTTTGATGTAAAATAACATCCAAGTAATTAAGTCTGTAGTAGTATAACATCAGACCGCTGGATTGAATACCGTTGTAATATAACATCCTGTATTCATTGAATGACCCTGACACTTATCCCAGGTGCCACCTGTGTCGTAGTAGTAATTACAGTGAAGAACATTGGTATTGGCTCAGACCCATAGCCCGTAAAGAAATTATCACCAACATAGATGACAACCCCCTAAACTACAACCCACAGAGTGAACGGCTGAGCGGGGAGGATAATATATATATGTTACCAAATATAATTTGCATGTGAAACCATTGCAAAGTGCTAGAGGAAAGAGTTTGGGATATATGTTACATCATGGGCTCTATGAACTGAAAGACACACCCCGGCAGCAAGTGTTCTGCATAAGTGAAGTGTTACCAACTCCTGCTTGAATCAATGGAGTTTCATGAATGTCGATTGTGTTGAAGAATTTGCTCTTGTAATTGTTGATTGGCAGCATTTTGTCTGTTCTTGATGTTCAATCCAGTGAGGGATCAGAGGATCCTACTGCTAGAATGTCTGGAGGAACGACTTGTGATATCGTATTGGTAAGACAGTCTAGGAGATAGACTGGTCTGAGATATCTGTCGGCAAACGTGGCCTGTTTGCCTGGAGGTGGGGGATTTACCGGAAATCACCCTACTGCTCTCCGACCATGGGGTCAGGAGGAAGTTGGACAAAGATGCTTTGGGGCACTGGTCCCGGCCAACATTAGAATGAGCAAAAGGAGCTGGGGCTTTAATTCTAAAGTATGTGAAGGCAAAATAACACACTGAAAAAAATTGTTGAAAAGGCTGGCAGCGTAAGAAGGATGTTTGCATGTGAGAAAGAACAATTTAAATACAGGTGTAAATTTTCATTGGAAGAGTGAAGAAAACGGAGCAGCCAGGTACATTGCAGTGACTAACGTGGGTCAGAACGGGGGGAGTGTAATGTGTGATGTGATGAGACATCTGTGTGATGTGTGCAATGTAACATGTGTGATGTGATGAGACATCTGTGTGATGTGTGTAATGTAACATGTCTGAAGTTTGAAACTAATGGCCACAATAAAAGCAGAACTATATTGTATGTTTCCTATTTTTAACAGCAGTAATGTCTAAAAATGTTAGTGTTTTGTGTATGGGGTTAAAATCAGTTCTACTTTTTTTTTCATTTTTTTATGGAACGTGTTTTATTTTCGCGCAGCGCAGTCGTCTGTAACTACACCAAGCGAGAAAAATATTACAGCCGGCTGGATCTGTTTGTAGAAAGATAAAAGCTATACTGCAGATTAATGTGTTATAATGTGATAAGATTTATTGTTGGAATGTTTTGATGTTGATTCAAATGTATTAAACTACAGATATTGTGAGACACGGGGTCTTGAACATGTATGTGCCCCCTCTGTTCCCTATTCTTATGTACAGCTTATTGGTTTGCAGTAATTAATATTACCAGATATATTATTTTCTGTGTTATTGAATAACTAATTACAATTGTTTTGTTTTTGTTTTCACACATGAGGCACGTGCTATAGTGCTGCCTAAATGTTATTTTTTTAAAAATGTGAGATGTTTTACAGGTAAATGGTTGCAGGTCATTTTAAAGATAAAATGTATTTTTGTCAGGAGAAAGTCATCTTTTTTTGTTCCAGGCTGTTGTGTATTACAGGGGGTTAAACTAGTGCCACCCCGATAGAGTGCCTAATCTCATTATGTTAATATGTAGTTTTGAACCCTGCTACATTACTTTCGCAGAGTCCAAATAGGAGGGAATGTTGAAGGGACTGATCAGGTAGTTTTTGTTTTTTGTTCTCCTTTTTTACAGGCAATTTTATGACCCCTTCACAGCCAGAGGGAGCTATGCCAAGCACTGCCCTATCCCAGTGGCTGAGAAAGGGTTGAAGATTTCCCAATGGTGAAGGGACTGATCAGGTAGTTTTGTTTTGTGTTTTATTTTGTTTTGAATTAATGAATTTGGTTTTAGGAGATCTACAAAATGTGTATGAGTTTTAAGGAGTAACCCAGATTAAATGTGTATGACAGTAACTTATATTTTGAGGTTTTTCTGTGTAGATGGTTCCAGATCCCCCTCCAGCCAATTTACACAGGAGGTGAGGTGACGTCACTCACAGATGAGTCTTTACAGATTTAGATGGGGAGAAGTCAAAACAAAAAAAAAATTGTTTGAATATTGTTTATTTTATGCCAGATTTCAGTAACATATTTTGTTTGTTTTTGTATTAATCAGGTATTTACAGGACCTGGTGGGTGGGATGTACAAGTGTTCTGGATCATCAGATAAATGTGGAACAATAAAACTCCACCCTTTTGAAATGTTCTATCTATATGTGACATGGGTTTCCAATGTAAATTTGTAATGAAGACATACTTTATCATATACAGCATGTGTAGAACAGGATACGAGGCACCAGGTAAATTACCCAGAAACCACTCTCACCTTCTTGTTCATCTCAAGGAGCGGAGTTGGAGGTGCTCGCTGAGGCTGTAACCTGGCAGAAGGTAAGACGGCCGACATTTACACTGACTCTAGGTACGCTTTTGGCATCGCCCACAATTATGGGCCCATTGGTAGTAGGAACTTTATTGGATCATTGGGTAAGCCAATTGAGAGAGCAAGAGAAAACAGAACTGACAACAAGGGTATATGCAGCCAGGTGTCAGTAAATTGGCTTGTCCCTGGATACAATAATGCAAGCACTAGGTTTGTAGCAGCCGGCATGATGTGCGCACGGCATGACATAGGTAAAACAGCAAAGGTACCTGTGAAAAGTGCAGCCCGGCCAGATTAACAGTCCCAGCGACTGCAGAACATACAACTACCCGAGGTAGAAGTGTATGACGCGGTGCTCGTGTGTGTAGACCTGTTCTCAGGGGGGGCTGAAGCCCGGCCTGTATTTTCCCCACTGCAGACGTTGTGTGTAAGTGACAGGGGAATAGTGTTATCCCAAGTATTGACCTGATGTTTGTACAATACGATATCAGCAGTTCTCCAGATGTTATTCCAAAGTTAGTTTGTTTAATAATTGTATTTAAGAAGTGTTGTGGTAATATTAAATACTGAAGTTAAGTTTTATGTAAAGTTCTGGATCAGCCTTAGCATTGGACTATTAGAGTCATGCGTCAGATAAAAGGTACAGAAGTGGAATATTCCCATTTGAAAATATTTTTAGTTATTTGTTTTTTGTCGTTGTTATTGTGAAAGGAAAATTCTGTGCAGTGTTTGTGTGTGTGTGTGTGTGTGTGTGTGTGTATATATATATATATATATATATATATATATATATATAAAGAAGAAAAATGAGTTTGCATGTATCATTTCTAGTTATTGCTCAATGTGAACGTTTGATGTAAAGATGTTATTTGTTAATGTTTTTCTTCAAATTAATTATTTGATTAAGATCAATTAATGTTTATACAATGAAAAAGTTTGTTCTCCACAGGAAGAGTCCAACTGGGAGCGGAAGGCGTGAGAACCAGATTCTAACAGAATGTGGACGGATAAGGGAACGTGAATCGGTAAGACCCAAGGCACTCTTGATGGCTTTTGCATTGATGGTGTATGACCTCACATAGGCCCCAAGACTGCAAGGATCGATTTGGTGAGATCTAATTGGTATGTCCCAGGCTTTACAGCTGTTGCTGCTAAATTCTGTTAGAGCTGTTTGATTTGCCTACAGAACAGTCCTGGCAGACCGGTGCCAACCTTATCATACCCGCCTCCCACAAAGAGAACAGACCTTGAGAGGTCTCCCCATGCAATACAAATTAGAGTAAGGAAAATTGGTTTGCGACATTTGTCAGATAAACATGTTGAATCTGTGTATATTTTGGTGAGCTGGAAATGTTCCAGGCAATCAGATCAGATCAAGGTACAAATCCTGCTGGAAAGCGTGACACTAAGTGCAAATGAAATGTACCCAATAATTACACATCTTCTAGGTGCCCTGTCCATTGGAACAGAGACGTTTTTCTTATATAAAGGTGTTTGTTTGATTTAGTTTAAGGGCCTGACATTGTTACGTAGATGTTACCACCAGATTAGTAACAATTGACAAGGGTTGGGGTCCTCGAGCAAGTGGCAGTAAACATGAACTAAAAGATTTTTAATACGATGAACTCCATTACTGAGGTGCGGCAGGAGCAGCCGGAGCCAGTACAACGCGTTTGTCATGAACTGACGGCAGTGTCATAATTCCAAGCAGCCGCCCAGACAAGTAAGAAGACAGATGAGCGGAGGGTTTGTGGGGTCACAATAACACCCCACTAATCCGCCTACGTGGGATCTCACACCAGGCTCACAGCATGAGGTGTTGTGTATAGCCCGGTGATGTAAACTAAAAGAGACGGTGTCTGACAGATGAAAAGGACCAAATCAAGTCGTGATGACATCAGCAAAATTCCAAGTAAAGACCAAAGACCTGAGTGAATCCGTCAGCAGTATCAAGTGTTCTAATCAGAAGACAGGAGAAGAAGAGGACGATGATGTACATGACTTGTCAATGCACTGGTGGGACCCCATACCCTAACCGGACATTGGTGATGGCATCATATTAGTTGTGGCCCTATTGATATATTGTTTGAGTTTCATAATCATAATATATAATTTCTGTAATTTAATATGAGAAAAAGGGGGGTTTGTGAAGGATGATTTATTTGCTTATATTCTCTGTATGAAATTACATTGTGAATTATCAAGCAGGAGGCTGAATTACTAAGATATGTATTATGTGAAAGTGATGATAATGTTTAAATGATTTAGTTTCGTGCAGCAGCCATCTTGTCTGGAGTTCCCATCTTGGTTTTATTGTAGTGAATAGAAAAGTCATTGTTCCTTTAATACAAGTAATGTTGATTTCGTATGTTTTATCTTTGACCTTGGTTCCCATGCGAAGATGGACAGGGAGTGAGATGGGAGTGAGATGGGGGGATGGCAAGTATGCGTGAGGGAAGGTCTCCCCCCATCTCCACGAGGACATTCTGTCCAAAAGAGAGATAAGAAACCTGTAAACATAATGTGTGAAGAATTATAATGATGTATTTTATTGTATGCTTTTTACTGAATAACAAATATTGTTACATTGTCTCTGATTGGTTTATCTCAAGCCTACACCCCTTCTGAATTTCAGTTTAACAGTTTGAGTTTGGTAATAAATCCTTCAGATGAGAATTTTGAACATTTCAGCGTGTCTGTGTGTTTTCTTCTCGTCTCTCGATATATATCGGTGAAATATCCTAATTAGGATTCTGACTAATGGAGTCTGGCCTTGAGAGTCTGTTGGGACTCGTATAAATTTCAGTCTAATATATTTTGAGCGATGGATTTCCACGACACCCTCTTGCCTTATGTGTGTCCTTACCCTCTTACGCTCCATGCACATGACCGTGCCCGTAATTACGAACCGTAATTACGGGCACGGCCGGCAGCGGACGGCCGCGGGCAGCCGGCTGTTTTTACAGGCCGTGCTCCCATTATAAAGTATAGGAGCACGGTCTGCAAAATAAGAAAATAGGACGTATCCTATTTTTTTCGGCCGGTTTCTACGGCACGGACACCCTCCTGTAGACATACGGGAAGGTGTCCGTCGGCCTTAGAAATGAATGGGCCCGTAATTACGGGTGATTTTACGGTCGTGTGCATGGGGCCTCACCTTACGTGTGTACTTACCCTCTTACCTTATGCGTGTCCTTACCTTCCTAATTGGTTGTTTCTGCTTATCCTTTTTATGGTCCTGTGAAATTCCACTTTATCTTTGCAGACTTTTTATATTATCAGATGCTGGCTAGCTTTAGCCGCTTGTCCAAAAACTTGCTCTTGTTCAATGATTTTCAATCATTATCTCAGACAGGACACATTAAGCAAAAACGTCTGAAAATATAAAGCTGATTTCAGGCGAAAACAGCTCCTGATTTTCAGAAGTTTTTTTAACAACTCGCGTTTTTCGCTGCGTTTTTTACGGCCGTTTTTGGAGCTGTTTTTCAATGGAGTCAATGAAAACGCCTCCAAAAACATCCCAAGAAGTGTCCTGCACTTCTTTTGACGAGCCGTCATTTTACGCGCCGTATTTTGACAGCAACGCGTAAAATAAAGGCTCGTGGGAACAGAATATCGTAATTCCCATTGCAGGCAATGGGCAGATGTTTGTAGGCGTATTAGGGGCATTTTTTTCAGGCGTAATTCGAGGCGTAAAACACCCGAATTATGTCTGAAACCACTGCATGTGAACATACCCTAAGGATGAAATTAAACAAAATGATGAACTCGTATTTTACGGTCCCACCAGTATAGTCTTAAAGCGAGGCACTAAATTTAAAAATCCGCTGATAAGGCACTTTCCTTTGCCAAGTAAACTTTTTTATTTCCCTGGGGTTATACATTATAAACCTAATGGACTCATTATTTCTGCCCTTACTTTAAATACCGTGTGCCTAATGTATCATGTGCATTAGAAGTACTTCTGGGCGACTTTCCTTTTCTCTAAATGTTTGTGTTTACTAATCATTAGACATTAACATACAAATGTATTCATTCTGCAATATCCCCATGCTGTAGTCTATGTATGAGGACAAGTACAGTCTTAAAGAGGCTCTGTCACCAGATTATAAGCGCCCTATCTCCTACATAATGTGATCGGCGCTGTAATGTAGATAACAACAGTGGTTTTTATTTTGAAAATCTATCATTTTTTATCAAGTTATGAGCAATTTTAGATTTATGCTAATTACTTTCTTAATAGATAACTGGGCGTGTTTTTACTTTTTACCAACTGGGCGTTGTACAGAGGAGTGTATGACGCTGACCAATCAGTGACCAATCAGCGTCATACACTTCTCATTGTTCCAGCCCATTGTTACAGTGTGATTGTGCAGTGAAAGAAGCTGGGCTGGAACAATGAGCAGTGTATAACGCTGTCCGGTACTGTAATCATGTTTTCAGTAAGGGACAGTAGTTCCACGGAGAGGCAGGGACTCCTAGCGTCGTACATAACTATGATGCTAGGAGCCCGGCTCCCTGCACTGTGTTCGGTCCAGGACTTGTGGCCGAAATACGTTCCGTCCTTTACGGACCGAACATGCTCGTGTGAATCCGGCCTTAATTTGAGGGTATTCACATCCTAATTTGAGGAAGGGTTTAGGAATTACAGCTCCTTAATATGTAGCTGCCTCTTTTTCAAGGGACCAAAGGTACCTGGACAATTATCTCAAAAGCTATTTAAAGGGAACCTGCCACCCGCATTTCACCTATTGCACCAGCAATACCAGGTGGTAGTGGGTGATTTTTTTTTTCTATATAACCTATAATTGTCTTCTTAGTCGGCTCCGTAGCTTTAGTATTCAGTTTTCTAGTGTTCCCACACCGTATGCTAATGAGCATAAAAGAGTCATATCTTCGTTCCTCAATTCGTTCCGGGTTTACCCCACCTCCTTACTTTTGATTGACAGCTCCTCGCCCTCCCCCAGCACACAAAATCCTGCATTTGTACATTGATGTCTTCTTCTGGGGTGTGCGCACAAAGGGACACCGGATTATTACGATAAAAGGCGCAACATTTTTGTAGACTGTTATTTACAGTCGGAGGAGGAGTTTAGGAGAGGGGATAATGGCAATTAACTTTTGATAGCAGCGGCCAGTGAGGGATAAGTGAAGTTCAATAGGTTAAATGCTGGTGATAGGTTCCCTTTAAGGGGCCGCATAGGCTATTCCCTCGTTAATCCATCATCAATTAAGCAGGTAACAGGTCTGGAGTTGATTCCAGGTCTGGCATTTGCATTTGGAAGCTGTTGCTGTGAACCCACAACATGAGGTCAAAGGAGCTCTCAATGCAAGTGAAACAGATCATCGTTAGGCTGAAAAAAATGAAGAAATCCATTAGAGAGATAGTGTAACACCCATGGCCGCAGGCCGTCAGGATTGCTCTCCTCCTGACGGCCGCAGCCATGGATCTGTGTGTGCTGGCCCGCATCTCCTCAGGAGACGCCAGCGCTCACCACCGCTTCCCTCTGCTGTGTCCGGGTCTTAAAGGGCCAGCGTGCACCTGAAATTGTTACCAAATTAGCCCATGAGCACCCTGGACTATAAGAAGGGCCCTGCCCACTCCTGCTTTGCCTGAGCGTTGTTGTCGTTTACCTATGTTCGTCTCTGAAAATGGTCCCATTAAGTGTTTTCCAGTTCCCAGTGTTCCCGTTCCTGCTACTTGTATCCCATGCTATCTTGGTTCAAGTGCCATTTAGAGTTGGAGTCGTGTTGTGCTGTGTACAGCAGACAAAGAAATGGCGACAGCACACTGCGAACACTAATGCCACCTAAGCCACTAAATATAAACTAAGTCTACATATATCTGGGGATGGTAGGAACCAGCACTAAACTAATTAAAATCAGCCAGGGCAGAATGGGAGGAGTGAAAGAACAAAAATGAAGGCAGTCACTAACCCCACATATATGAATCACATAAACAACACAAACGTTTGAACAGCACATTCCAACAAAATGATACAATACGTGTGTACAGGTGCAAGAACGCCTGTGACTGCAAATATACAGCACACAAGAAAATGGCGACCTAACCCACTAAATATAAATAAATATGCATTACCTATTTGTAAGTAGATTTAGCAGTAATGCATATTTATTTATATTTAGCGGTTTAGCTTACATTAGTGTTCGCAGGGTGCTGTCGCCATTTCTTTTTCTGCTGTATATTTGCAGTCACAGGTGTTCTTGCACCTGTATACACGTTTTGTATCATTTTGTTGGAATGTGCTGTTCAAACATTTGTTGTGTTTATGTGATCCATATATGTGGGGTTAGTGACTGCCTTCATTTTTGTTCTTTCACTCCTCCCATTCTGCCCTGGGTGATTTTAATTAGTTTAATGCTGGTTCCTACCATCCCCAGGTATATATGTAGGCTTAGTCCCAGTTCTGGGTGTATGTGCAGAGTAGGTCCCCACCTTACAGAGGTCGCCTTGTCGTGGCAGGTGGCCAAACACTTTTTGATCAAAATGTGCACTAAGAACCTATTGTGCTGTGTACAACGCCTTCCTGGTTACACCACGCCTGGTGTCTGCCTACTGCCAAGGTCCCATCCGAGCCTCTTGGCTACTGTCTGAAGTTACCACAAGTACACCTATCCAAACTATTGACTTTGACTTGTACCCTGTTTGCCAGCTGCTATACCATCAAAGCGGTACGGCCCAGTGGTTCTACGCACCCAACGTGACAGATAGCACAAATGTTAGGAGTGTCCAAATCAACAGTTCGGTACATTCTTGGAAAAAAAAGAGCGCACTGGTGATCTCGTGACCTCCAAAAGTCCTGGACGTCCACGGAAGACAACAGTGGTGGATGATCGCAGAATGCTTTCCATGGGAAAGAAAAACCCCTTAAAGGAACAGTGTCATCACAAATTATTTTTTTATATGTTAAAGATGTTAGTGCTTTATTAAAAACGTTTATATTCATTTGTGTGTTTGTGTTTTACTTTTTCTTATTTTTACACTTTTTCTTCCCTATGGGGGCTGCCATTTTTTGTTCCATTTCTGTGTGTGTCGATTAACGACACATACAGACATGGAATACGGCAGCCACAGTCCCATAGGGACTGCGAACGGCTCCCGTCCCATTGACTGCAGTGTACGGCGTCTGTGTGGGAGCTGCGCATGCGCCGCTCCCACACAGTCCAATTCGAAATTGGCGCCGGCCGGCGCCATTTTCCTGTGGACCGGAAGTCGCGGCCGGACAGTAATATTACTACTTCCGGTCGCGGCTTCCGGATTTGTGCACTTGGACCAGCGGCAGCAAACGGAGCGGACAGGCCGGAGGGAGCCGCGGCGGCAGGAGCAGGTAAGAGATTTCAATGTATGTTCGTGTTTGTGTGTGTTTACTACTGTATGTAAACCTACTACACTGTGTGTTAGCTCAAAAAATGGCGACACACAGTGTAGGAGGTTACACCGTTCAAACCCCTCGTTTATCCCGGCACTAGCCAGAATAAAGGAGGGGGGGATGCTGAGAGCTCACTAGAGCGAGAGCTTTTTACCCAATTTTGCAAAGCTGCAATTTTGGGGACAGCTCCATCTAGTGACCAAAAATGGGTAGTATTATAAATTAGAATTAATTTATAATATTTCCTGACTCGTGAAAAAAATAAAAAAAATTTGAACAATGTTTAATCACCTACACACTAAATGTTTAATTTTAAAAAAAACAAAACATGTTTTTCTGGCAACACATTCCCTTTAACAACATCTACCCAAGTGAAGAACACTCTCCTGGAAGTAGGTGTATCAGTATCTAAGTCTACCATAAAGAGAAGACTTCATGAGAGCAAATACAGAGGGTTCACCACGAGGTGCAAACCATTAATCAGCCTCAAAATAGAAAGGCCAGATTAGACTTTACCAAACAACATGTAAAGAAGCCGCCCAGTTCTGGAGCAGCATGAAACTAAGATAAACCTGTAGCAGAATGATGGGAGGAAGAAAGTATGGAGAAGGCTTGGAACGGCTCATGATCCAAAGCACACCCCATCCTCTGTAAAACATGGTGGAGGCAGTGTGATGGCATGGTGGAGGCTGTGTGATGGCATGGTGGAGGCAGTGTGATGGCATGGTGGAGGCAGTGTGATGGCATGGTGGAGGCAGTGTGATGGCATGGTGGGGGCAGTGTGATGTCATGGTGGGGACAGTGTGATGGCATGGTGGAGGCAGTGTGATGGCATGGTGGAGGCAGTGTGATGGCATGGTGGAGGCAGTGTGATGGCATGGTGGGGGCAGTGTGATGGCATGGGGGAGGCAGTGTGATGGCATGGTGGGGGCAGTGTGATGGCATGGTGGAGGCAGTGTGATGGCATGGTGGAGGCAGTGTGATGGCATGGTGGGGGCAGTGTGATGGCATGGTGGAGGCAGTGTGATGGCATGGTGGGGGCAGTGTGATGGCATGGTGGAGGCAGTGTGATGGCATGGGCATACATGGCTGCCAAAGGCACTGAGTCACTAGTGTTTATTGATGATGTGACTGAAGACAGAAGCAGCCGGATGAATTCTGAAGTGTTCAGGGATTTACTTTCTGCTCAGATTCAGCCACATGCAGCAAGGTTGATTGGACGTCACTTCACAGGACAGATGGACAATGACATAAGACGAAAGCAACCCAGGAGTTTATAAGGCAAAGAAGTGGAATATTCTGCAATGGCCGAGTCACCAGATCTCAACCCGATCGAGCTGCATCTCACTGACCAACAAACAAGCAACAACTGAAGACGCTGCAGTAAAGGCCGGGCAAAGCATCACAAAGGAAGAAACCCAGCGTGTGGTGATGTCCGTGGGTTCCAGACTTCAGGCCGTCATTGCCAGCAAAGGGTTCTTTACAAAGTATTAAAAAAAACATTATATTTATGGTAATGTTAATTTTTCCAATTACTTTTGAGCCCCTGCAATGAGGCGGCTGTGTAGAAAAATGGTTGCATTTCCTAAACGTTTGACAGGATAATTTTGTTCAACCCCTTGAATTAAACCTGAAAGTCTAAACTTCAATTGCATCTCAGTTGTTTCATTTCAAATCCAATGTGGTGGCAGCGGAGCCCAAATCATGAAGATTGTGTCACTGTCCAAATAATTTTGGACCTAACTGTATATAGGCTCTGTATGGCACTATTATGTAGGCACTGTATGGCACTGATATATATGTACTGTATGGCACTAGTATATCTGTACTGTATGGCACTCATATAGAGGTACTGTATGGCACTATTATATATGTAATATATGGCACTATTATATAGCTACTGTATTGCATTATTATGTATAAACTGTAGGGCACTATTATATATGTATTGTATGGCACTATTATTTAGGTACTGTAGTGCACTATTATATATGTACGGTATGGCACTGATATATAGGTACTATATGGCACTATTATAACGATACTGTATGACACTGATGTATAGGCACTGTATTGCACTTTTATATAGCTACTGTATGGCACTATTATATATGTACTGTATGGCACTATTATTTAGGTACTGTATGACACTATTATATAGGTACTGTATGGCACCATTATTTAAGTACTGTATGGCACTATTATGTAGACACAGTATGGTACTATTATATATGTACTGTATTTCACTGATATATAGGCACTGTATTGCACTATTATATAGGTACTCTATAGCACTACTATGTAGCCGCTGTACGCTACTGTTATTTGGTGATATTAATAAAGCACAATATGGAAATATTTTGTAGTATTACTTTCCTTCCAAACAATTTGGAGTGGGCCCCCCATGAGTGTTGCCCAGGGGTCCATACAGACCTCAATTTGCTCCTACTACCCCTGTACTGAGCAATAAGGGCAAGTATAAAATAACACAGACTAAACAGTCTATATTTTTTTTCATTGCTCACTTTATTTGTCTATATTAATATCATTTTAATCCAGAGGGATTCTGCGCAGTCTTTTCTGCAATAAATTTTACGGCACATTTTACTTATTATTATAGAGTTTGTAAAGCTTCCCATATCAACGATAAAAGCATCGACAATATTTGCAGGAACACAGTGAATTAAAGCCGTATTGTTTGGAGGTGTACACGACATAGAGAAGAGCAAACAGCAGAAAATTAAAGATTTATATGGAACATCTAATCGGAGATATTACCGAAAATAATATATTGCAATATTATATTTTGTATTTAATCATCAAACATAGAAACCATGAAGAAAAATAAATGGGTTGTACAGGATTAGAAAAGCATGGCTGCTTTTTTTCCAAAAATAGCGCCACATCTGTCCAGAGGTTGTGTGTGGTATTGCATCTCTGGGATAAACTTCACTCGACGCTGTTTTTATTCCCAGAGGTATTGCACTATAGTTTACTGTACATCCTAAGGCCTGATTCACACGAACGAGGGGAAACTCGGACGTGAAATACAGCCATTTTCCCACGTCCCCGACCCGTGTGGGTCCCGTTTTCATGGATCCCCATAGACTTCAGTCTATCGATGGATCCGTGAAAACTGAATAAAATAGGACATCAAAATATAATGGATTAAATCAAGTCTCAAATATATAATGTGTTGGCGGCCGGTGTTGGGGCTGGTGTTTTTTTGTGCTTTTGGTTTATTACTATTAATACTATTTCTAAAATTTCGGTGTATGCAGTAAATAATAGTTATTAACTTTAAAATGCTCCGCAGTTATGAAAAGATTTACTAAAATACAGTAATTATAATTTTACATTATAAGGCCTAGTTCACACTGAGTATTTTGTCGTTGTTTTTGATGCGAAAAAGGCGTCGGAAACAGCGCCAAAAAAATGCCCGAAATCACCTCCCATTGATTTCAATGGGAGGCAAAGACATTTTTATTTCCTGCGAGAGGTAAAAAGCGCTTCGGGAGTTTTCGTCTCTGACCTCCCATTGACATTAATGGGAGGCAGTCGACTGTGCTATTGATTCCGTCAAAACAGCGGAACCCGTTCACAACGGTGACAAACGGAAACCATTAGCAAAGTTTCCGTCACCATTGAGATCAATGGTGACGCAAACGGATGCTAAGGTTTCCGTTTGCCTTTCCGTTGAGGGGTTAACACAGCAGCCAGAGCCAGTGCAGAGAATGACGTCACCCGTCAAGTACCCCATGGCAGGATGTGGAAACGGGCCCACTTAGGAAAATGTAAGTATATTACAAATGTATTTACATTTATAAATTACAATCATTAACACTTAGTCATTTAATCTCGAACAACCACTTTAAGGTTAACCAATCACTTACAATATGAGAATAACTCTGATTCAGCCAATAGCATACAATGAGAATATTTCATATTGAGCCATTCACAGACATACAGTACATTTCAAATATAACATTATAATTTCTCATTAGATTCTTATGCAAAGCTAACGTTACACCATCTTTCTGCACCCGCTATCCACATTCCCAGGCCAGAATATAATACTAA
Organism: Rhinoderma darwinii; assembly: GCF_050947455.1. Lineage (NCBI taxonomy): Eukaryota > Metazoa > Chordata > Amphibia > Anura > Rhinodermatidae > Rhinoderma > Rhinoderma darwinii. Next base: position 17,350,818 of record NC_134688.1, on the reverse strand, counting down.
TACTTTTGACTCGCTCTCTCCCACCAAGATATAACAAACTGTTATCTGACTCCCCCTACTCCCTATGAATAGTTTGTTCATACAATTGCATCCCCCACAAGCTCAAACACCTATTTCTCCGTATCAAACTCAGTTGATACGGACAGTTGAGGAACAAAACCAGCATTAATATACTTTTTTTATGCTTGTCTTTATGCAACATGACTTCTTATTCACTAAAATGGATTCTTTAAAATACAAAATGGAGACTTAATCCAAGATGGAGTCATGTAGCCATACTTATTAAAATGGAATCAATGAAACATATTTTAATCACTTTCACATAAGGTAAGAGGGTAAAGACACACATACGGTAAGAGGGTAAGGACACACGTAAGGTAAGAGGGTAAGGACACGTAAGGTAAGAGGGTAAGGACACATGTAAGGTAAGAGGGTAAGGACACACGTAAGGTAAGAGGGTAAGGACAAAGGTAAGGTGTGAGGGTAAGGACACGTGTATGGTAAGAGGGTAAGGACACATATAAGGTAAGAGGGTAAGGACACACATACGGTAAGAGGGTAAGGACACGTAAGGTAAGAGGCTAAGGACACACATACGGTAAGAGGGTAAGGACACACGTAAGGTAAGAGGGTAAGGACACCTAAGGTAAGAGGGTAAGGAAACACATAAGGTAAGAGGGTAAGGACAAAGGTAAGGTGGGAGGGTAAAGACACACGTAAGGTAAGAGGGTAAGGACACATGTAAGGTAAGAGGGTAAGGACACCCATACGGTAAGAGGGTAAGGACACACATAAGGTAAGAGGGTAAGGGCACGTAAGGTAAGAGGGTAAGGAAACACATAAGGTAAGAGGGTAAGGACAAAGGTAAGGTGGGAGGGTAAAGACACACGTAAGGTAAGAGGGTAAGGACAAAGGTAAGGTGGGATGGTAAGGACAGAGGTCAGGTAGGAGGTAAGGACACATGTAAGGTAAGAAGGTAAAGACACACGTAAGGTAAGAGGGTAAGAACAAAGGTAAGGTGCGAGGGTAAGGACAGAGGTCAGGTAGGAGGGTAAGGACACACATAAGGTAAGAGGGTAAGGACACATAAGTTAAGACGGTAAAGACACACGTAAGGTAAGAGGGTAAAAACACGTATGTAGAAGGGTAAGGGCACACGTAAGGTAAGAGGGTAAAGACACGTAAGGTAGAAGGGTAAGGACACACATGAGGTAAGAGGGTAAAGACGTGTAAGGTAAGAGGGTAAAGACACAGGTAAGGTAAGAGGGTAAGGACACATGTAAGGTAAGAGGGTAGGGACACACATAAGGTATTAGGGTAAGGACACACGTAAGGTAAGAGTGTAAGGACACATGTAAGGTAGAAGGGTGAGGACAAATGTAAGATAGAAGGGTAAGGACACATGTAAGGTAGAAGGGTGAGGACAAATGTAAGATAGAAGGGTAAGGACACACTTAAGGTAAGAGGGTAAGGACACATGTAGGGTAAGAGGGTAAGGACACATTCAGGGTAAGAGGGTAAGGAGACACGTAAGGTAGAAGGGTAAGGACACACGTAAGGTAAGAGAGCAATGACACACACAAGGTAAGACGGTAAGGACACAGGTAAGGTGGAAGAGCAAGGACACAGGTAAGGTAAAGTAGGAGGGTAAGGGCATAGGTAAGGTGGGAGAGTAAGGGCAGGGGATGGGAGGGTAAGGACAGATGTAAGGTGGGAGGGAAGGACAGATGTAAGGTGGGAGGGTAATGATAGATGTAAGGTGGGAGGGTAAGGACAGAGGTCAGGTAGGAGAATAGGGAAAAAACATTAACAAGCACTTGAATCCAAATTGCAGTAAATCTGCAGGGCAATGTGGATTTCCCTCGCATTGCGGCCACACTTCAGTGAGAAAATAACCTCTATTGTCTATTTAACACTGGGGGAAGGGAGGCATATATGTACTGAACGCTAAGCCTGGCTTTAATCAGAGGCGTAACTTGTAGCTTCTGTGCTCCAATGCATAATCTGTATCAGAGCCCCCATCCTACCAACGGCCATTTATAATACTGGTGTTTATATCACAGAGGGGCCACGGTGCGACTGCAGCCCCTATAGCTAGGCCCCTATCCTTTTTTGGTTTTTGTTCTAGTTTTTACATCGTCTGTAATAATGGAATTAGACTGTGGCGCTGTGGGTGTTGTTACTCTCTGGAACCCAGAGGGCATACCCCATGCCTTTTACTCAGTCCTCTGCATGTACAGAGGCCTGTCATGGATTGTACATTGTCGACACTCCAGCAGTTTGAAGTCTTTTAAATCCTATTGAAACATGACGATAGTCCTTGCTAATGCTGTGTAAACATCCATCCCAGGTGCCCTTGATCCAGCTGGACACGCTTAGATTTTGGGCACTGTCTGAGCATCTTGGCGGAACCTTCAGGACTTGGAAATCTCTAGTGTAATAACACTAGTAATATCTTTGAGACATTACTAGTTTCATACCTCCCAATTTTCAAGTATCACAAAGAGGGACAATGTTTTTTTCTTTTAAGCCACGCCTTTAAATCCCACCCAATCTCCGCCCATACACACCCGATTCAGCTCACACAGTATCATGCTGCCATAGTGCCTCCCACACAGTATAATACCAAATAGCTGCCCCTAAACAGTATAATGCCCTCTAGCTGCCACCATACAGTATAATGCCTCATAGATGCACCCATACAGTATGGTGACGAACGGAAACCATTATCAATGGTGCCTGAAACGGAAGCTGTGGTTTCAGTTTGACTTTCCGTTGGGGGGTTCAGGCATCGAAGCAGGGGGCTGGACGCCTTTTATAGTCCAGGGTACTCACGGGCTGATGCTTCATTAAAGGCCGGTGCGCGCACTGCCCCTTTAAGAGACTGGGGCCAGCGCTCGCCGACCCGTGGCTGCGGCTGTCAGGGGGAGTGTGGACCTGATGGCCCGCAGCCACGGACATGACAGTATCCCCCATTTTACGCCCCCTCTTCTTGGGACCAGAGCGAGAGAGAGAGAAACTTCTTCAGAAGAGTAGGAGCATTGAGGTTCTCCTCTGGCTCCCAGGACCTCTCTTTAGGACCAAACCCCCTCCAATCCACCAAATAAAAAGTCTTTCCTCTCACTTTCTTGGTGTCCAAGACCTCCATACCCTCAAAGGTATCTGAAGGACCGCTTGAGGCAACCACAGGGCTAGGAGTCTTGGTATAGCGTTTAAGAACCTCCGGCTTCAGGAAGGAGACATGGAAGGAGTTGGGGATCTTGAGGGTAGAAGGCAGCCAAAGCTTGGAGGCGAGAGGGTTGATCTGCTGTAGGATCTTTAAGGGTCCGAGGAACCAGGGAGCAAATTTGTATGATGGTACCCTTAGTCGGATATTCCTAGAAGACAGCCAGACCCTCGTGCCAGGGAGAAATTGAGGAGGTTCTCTTCTCCTTGTGTCTGCCTTCCGTTTCATGCAGTCGACTGCCATTAGGATGGAGGATCGAGTCAGATTTGCAGGAAGTCTCTAAAAGCGGAGTCAGCCGCTGGTACCTCGGAAGTATCGGGCACCGGGAGAGGAATTTGTGGATGTTGGCCGTAGACAATGAAGAACGGTGTATTCCTTGTGGACTCGCTGGTGTGATTATGATAGGAGAACTCAGCCCATGGAAGCAGCTGCACCCAGTCATCATGCTGCTTGGAGATGAAGTGGCATAGGTAGTTCACCAAGATCTGATGGATCCTCTCGACATGACCATTGGACTGAGGATAGTAGGCTGAGGAAAAGTCCAACTTCACACTGAGGAGTCTGCAGAGGGCTCTCCAGAACTTCGAGGTGAACTGAACCCCCTGATAAGACACAATATTCTGCGGCAAGCCGTGCAGGTGGAAGATGTGTTGGATGAACAGCTTGGCCAGCTGAGGAGCAGAAGGAAGACCGGTCAGAGGAACGAAGTGGGCCATCTTAGAAAATCCACCACCACCCAGACAGTACTGCATTCAGCAGAGAGAGGCAGGTCCGTAATAAAGTCCATAGCTATATGCTGCCAGGGAGCATCGAACACAGGCAATGGCTGAAGCAGACCAGCAGGTCTGGAGTGAGCGACCTTGTTGGCTGCACATACTGAACAGGAAGAAACAAAGTCCATAATGTCCTTGGGCAGTGTGGGCCACCAGAAATGACGAGCAATCAGATCCCGGGTCTTACGGACCCCCGCGTGGCCTGCGAGTCTAGAGGAGTGTCCCCAGCGGAGGATTCTTCCACGATCAGCCAAGCGCACAAAAGACCTCCCTAGAGGGATGTCCCCAACTTGCAGGGGATTGACAGAGACAATGCAAGACAGATCAATAATGTTCTGTGGAATCTCCATGGTGTCCTCAGTCTTGAAAGACCTGGACAAGGCATCGGCCCTCACATTCTTGTCGGCCGGGCGATAATGGAGCTCAAACTGGAAGCTAGTAAGGAACAGTGACCACCTGGCCTGACGAGGGTTCAGTCGTTGGGCCCTCTGGAGATAGGTGAGGTTCTTATGGTCTGTAAAAATCAGGATGGGTTGAGCTGCGCCCTCTAGTAAATGTCTCCACTCTTTCAGGGCCAATTTGATGGCTAGTAACTCCCGATCCCCAATTGAGTAGTTGCAATCTGCGGAAGAGAAGAGCTCAGAGAAATATCCACATACCATTGACTTGCCCTTGGAGCCTCTCTGGAACAGGAGTGCACCAGCACTGACAGAGGATGAGTCCACCTCCAATGAGAACTCTAGAGCAGGGTTCTCAAGCACACGGCCCATGGGCCACATGTGGCCCCTGGGGCAGTCATCTGCGGCTCGCGGGACACAGAGCCGCTAGTACAGGCTCTGATCCGGGACTCTGTGGAATTCCTGACATTGCTGTCCACATATGGACAGCGATGTCTGGGGCTTCCCCAGAACTGGAGTCCCGTGCAGAGCGCTATTACCGGCTCTGCTCTGGGACTCTGTGGAATTCCCTGACAGCGCTGTCCATATATGGACAGTGTGTCAGGGTCTTCCGCAGAGTGGAGTCCCGGGCAGAGCGCTAGTATAGGTTCTGCTCCGGGACTATGGGGGAATCCCCTGACATCGCTGTCCTCATATTGACAGCGATGTCTGGGGCTTCCGCAGAGCCGGAGTCCCATGCAGAGCGCTAGTATAGGCTCTGCTCAGGGACCCTGTGGAATTTCCTGACATTGCTGTCCATATATGGACAGTGTTGTCAGGGTCTTCCCCAGAGCGGAGTCCCGGGCAGAACGCTAGTATAGGCTCTGGTCCGGGACTCTGTGGAATCCCCTGACATTGCTGTCCACATATGGACAGCGATGTCTGGGGCTTCCCCAGAGCTAGAGTCCCCGGCAGAGCGCTAGTACCGGCTCTGCTACGGGACTATGTGGAATTCCCTGACAGCGCTGTCCATATATGGACAGTGTGTCAGGGTCTTCCGCAGAGTGGAGTCCCGGGCAGAGCGCTAGTATAGGTTCTGCTCCGGGACTATGGGGGAATCCCCTGACATCGCTGTCCTCATATGGACAGCGATGTGTGGGGCTTCCGCAGAGCCGGAGTCCCATGCAGAGCGCTAGTATAGGCTCTGCTCAGGGACCCTGTGGAATTCCCTGACATTGCTGTCCATATATGGACAGTGTTGTCAGGGTCTTCCCCAGAGCGGAGTCCCGGGCAGAACACTAGTATAGGCTCTGCTCCGGGACTCTGTGGAATCCCCTGACATTGCTGTCCACATATGGACAGCGATGTCTGGGGCTTCCCCAGAGTTGGAGTCCCGGGCAGAGCGCTAGTATAGGCTCTGCTCCGGGACTCTGGGGAAGCCTCTGACATTGCTGTCCATACATCGACAGTGACTTCAGGGGCTTCCCCAGAGCAGGAGTCCCAGTGATGTCGGGAACACAGCTGGAGCCCCAGGAAGAGCCTACTAGTGCTCTGCCCGGGACTCCAGCTCTGGTGTTGCCCCTGACATCCATGTCCATATATGGACAGTGATGTCAGGAACAGAGCTGGAATCCCAGGCAGAGTGCTAGAAGTGGGTCTGCTTCGGGACCCCAACTCTGGGCAAGCCCCTGACATCACTGTCCATATATGGACACTGATGTCAGTGGCTTCCCCAGAGTTCCGGCACAGAGCCTATACTAGTGCTCTGCTCCGGGACAGCGGCTCTGGGGTTGCCCCTGATATCACATTCCCGTCCAGGAGGATCCCCTGACGTCACAGTGTATGGACAGTGACGTCAGGGGCTCCAACAGCAGAGGAATCCCCAGCCAAAGCGTCAGCAACGCTCAGGCTGGGGATTCCACTCCTAGTGGGAGCCCCAATGGAGCTATCTACTTAGGGTGTGTGTGGCATCATCTGCAGAGGGCACTGTGACAGCATCTGCAGAGGGCAATGTGGCAGCATCTGCAGAGGGCACTGTGGCAGCATCTGCGGAGGGCACTGTGGCAGCATCTACGGAGGGCACTGTGGCAGCATCTACGGAGAGCACTGTGGCAGCATCTACAGAGGGCACTGTGGTAGCACCTACAGGGGGCATTGTTCTAGCACCTACAGAGGGCACTGTGGCAGCATCTACAGAGGGTACTGTGGCAGAATCTACAGAGGGCACTGTGACAGCATCTACAGAGGGCACTGTGGCAGCATCTACAGAGAGCACTGTGGCATTATCAACAATTGGGTGTGTAGCAGTATCTACAGAGGACACTGTGGCAATATCTAGGGGTGTCTTGCATTATCTACAGAGGGCACTATGGCGTTATCTACAGAGGGAACTGTGGCATTATCTACAGAGGGCACTGAGGCATTATCTACAGAGGGCACTGTGGCACTATCTAAAAAGGGGCTGCCCAATCTTGACATGTGTGTCTGCCAAACACTGCCAACTGAGCCGCCGGACTGCATTTAGCGACACTTACGGCTTATTCAGACAAACGTATAATAGGTCCGTGCAACGCGCGTGATTTTCACACGCCTCGCATGGACCTATGTTAGTCTATGGAGCCGTGCAGACTGTCCGTGAGTTTCACGCAGCGTGTGTCCGCTGCGTAAAACTCACGACATGTCCTATATTTGAAGTCAATGGGTGCGTGAAAATCACGCGCAGCACACAGAAGCACTTCCGTGTGACGCGCGTAATTCGCGCAACAGCAGTAAAAACTATGAATGAAAACAGAAAAGCACCACATGCTTTTCTGTTTACAAACATACAACAGAGTGTCATAATGATGGCGGCTGCGCGAGAATCACGCAGCCACGCATCATACGCGGCTGACAGACGGAGCTGTTAAGTACCTTTTGCGCACGCAAAACGCACACGCTCGTGGAAATCCGGCCTTAAACTGAAAAAGTGGATGTTGAAATAAGCACGTGGAGAATTCCCTCAAATTTTAAACCTAGCGGTATTATTATAGTAATGTAGTATTATTATTATAGTAATATAGTGTTATAGTAGTTCAAATAACTAATTGATTAACAATAATTTTGTATTGTATCAAATTTGAAAGTAATGCGGCCCGACAACTTCCCATTTTTTCTATATGTGGCCCACTTACCTGGCCGAGTTTGAGACCCCTGCCCTAGAGAGACGTCTGGATGATGGAGGATAGAGGCTAACGTGAAGGCACTCTTCAGGCTATTGAATGCGGACTCTGCCTCAGAAGTCCACACCTTGGCGTTCATGTCCTTCTTAGTGAGGTTAGAGATAGGAAAAGTCAGTGAAGAGAAGTTTGGAATAAACTGTCTGTAGAAATTGGCAAATCCCAGAAAGCGCTGTATGGTCCTCAAGCCTTGAGGACGTGGCCATTCCAGGACAGACTTTACCTTCTCAGGATCCATCTCGAGACCTCAAAATTTGAGACGATATAGCCCAGGAAGGGTAGAGCATCTTTTTCAAACACGCACTTCTTCAAATTAGCGTTCAAACGATTCTTAACCGCAGCAAAACTTGACGGACATGTCTCTGATGAGTCATGGGATCTGGAGAAAAAATAAAGATATCATCAAGGTAGACCACAACACAAACATAGAGGAGGTCACGGAAAATGTCATTAACAAACTCCTAGAAGACCGAGGGATCATTACACAGGCCGAAGGGCATTACTAGATATTCATAGTGTCCATCACGGGTGTTAAATGCAGTCTTCCATTCGTCACCATGGCGAATCCAGACTAGATTGTAAGCCCCCACGCAGGTCTAGCTTGGAAAAAATCTTGGCACCACGTATACGATCAAACAGTTCTGAGATCAGTGGCAATGGATATTTATTTTTCACCGTGATCTGGTTGAGATCTCGGTAGTCAATACAAGGAAGAAGAGAACCATCCTTCTTTTTGATGAAGAAGAACCCAGCTCCTGCTGGGGAGGAAGACTTCAGAATTAAGCCCCTCTCCAAGTTCTCTTTCACATAGGCGGACATGGACAGAGTCTCTGGCAAGGAGAGAGGATATACCCTACCACGGGGAAGGGATGCACCAGGAATCAGCTCAATAGGGCAGTCATACGCCCGGTGTGGAGGCAATGTCTCCGCCTCCCTCTTGCTGAAGACGTCCGAAAATGCAGAAAAATGACCCGGCAATCCTGCCAATGACCGAGGCAGCGAAGGCTGAGCCGAACGAATCTGCACCAGTGGGGCCCTTGACACTCAGGGACCCACTGGAGTACCCCTCCAGAATTCCAGTCCAGGACCGGGGCATATAGACGGAACCAAGGCAGGCCCAGCAGCACGGGGTTAACGGCTTTGGATAGGACATAGAATGACAGAAGTTCGGAGTGAAGAGCTCCCACTTGGAGCCTCAGCGGCTTGGTAACAGCTATAACTGGGTCTGGCAGAGGTAGTCCATTTACAGACTGTCAACGGCCTCTCCAGGGGGTGGCTGGGTAATTGAAGAAGATCCACCAGGTCTCTACAGATAAAATTAGCAGCGGATCCAGAGTCCAGATACGCAGAGACCTGATGCGTTCTCTCACCGGACACTATGGTCACTGGTATGGACAATTTAGACGAAAGTCCTTTCTTACCTAAGGTTGTCTCTCCTAGCAACCCTAGGCTTTTGGATTTTTGGGGACACAGACGCACAAAATGGCCACTGAGGCCGCAATATAGACAGAGTCCCGAAGTGCGTCTGCGTTGTCTCTCCTGCGTGGATAGCTTACACTGGTCCATCATAATAGACGCTTTAGGAGGATCGACATCTGAGGACAAAAGGGGTTGCTGCAAAGTAGGGACCAGACTAGGAAGGCCTCCCTCCCTACGAACCTCTTGGAGGCGTTCTCGGATCCGCATATCAATCCGGGCGGACAGAAGGATGAGGTCATCCAGGGTAGACGGTAGATCTCGAGCGGCAAGCTCATCCTTAATTTTAGGAGGCAGTCCATGCCAGAATGCAGCTACCAGGGCCTCATTGTTCCATAACAGTTCTCCCTCCAGGGCGCTGAAGATGGCGTACTCGCTCACGGAGGTGTCTCCATGGAGTAGGTTAATCAAGGAAGCCGCTGCAGAAGAAACCTGTACAGGCTCCTCAAACACCATGCGAAAAGTCCAGAGGAAGCCCTGGAAGTCACAGGTCTCTGGTCCTTGTCACTCCCAGATAGGGTTCGCCCATGCAAGGGCCTTGCCAGTGAGGATAGAGAGATGATGAAAGCGACCCTTGCGCCGTCAGACGAAAATGTCCTAGTGTACAGGCTGAAGTGGATCTGGCACTGGTTCAAAAATCCATGACAGGTACCTGCGTCTCCATCATAGCGGTCAGGAAGTGGCAAAGAAAAACGCGGGTCAACACTGCCGGGAGGTGTAGTAGGAGGAACGGCAGCTTGTGCCTCCTGCCGACGTGCGAGAATGTTCAATGCCTGGAGGAGTTTGTCCTGTCGAGACCGGAGATCTAGCATATCCGCCCCCGCATCTCCTGTGACGTCGTCATGGTCTTGAATCGACCAGCAGGGTCCATGGCCTGAGCCTACTGTCACGTAGGGTTCGTGGACCCATTGGGCCGTACCGCCTTGGCGGTATGTCAGCTGGCCAACATGGCGCAGGTTAAAGTTTATAGTTCGTATAGGGTACCTGTGGCAGCTCGGACAGTAGCAAGGCAGGCTCGGCTGGGACTATGCAGCAGGCAGACGTCAGACGTGGCGAAGCAGGACAGGCATTGAATACAGCACAGCACGAATCTTGCTCAGCACGGCACACGACCAGGATACAGGAACACACTAGGAGACCATCGCATTGACAAACATAGGGTACGACAACAATGCTCAAGCATCGAAGCAGGGGGCTGGACCCCTCTTATAGTCCAGGGTACTCATGGGCTGATGCTTCATTAAATTCCGGTGCACGCGCTGCCCCTTTAAGAGCGGGCACGAGCGTGCGGGCGCAGCCTACGGGATCTGGCTGAGGTGAGTGGAAGGGAGCGTTGGCGTCTCCTGAGGAAACTGGGGCCAGCGCTCGCCGACCCGTGGCTGCGGCTGTCAGGGGGAGATTGGACCTGACGGCCCGCAGCCACGGACATCACATACAGAACCAAGCTCATTACATATATACAGCAGCAGAACCAACCTCAGTACATAAATACAGCACTAGGACCAAGCTCCGACATATATACAGTACCAGAACCAAGCTCGGTCCATACACACAGCTCCAGAACAAAGCTTAAACATATATACTGCTCCAGAACCAAGCTCAGTACATATATACAGCACTCGAACCAAGCTCAGCACATAAATATAACACCAGCACAAATACAGCTCAATTTAGTGCAATCCCTGCCATATAGGTTTGTACGGAGTATAACTGCAGCTCCCAGCATGACCCGAAAAATGGGAGTTGCTGTTTCACAAAGAAAAAAAAATTATAATCATACCACCCATCCTCTCGCTGAAGATCATATAGTGACTACAGTACTTATTGGAGGCACAATAAACATTTACATTAAGTGACTCACCGGTGACGTCTTTTCAAATTCTAGTTGCTCTTTTTTTCTTTTCTTCTACATCCGGTCCAGATCTTTATGATAACTTCTCCCGCCCACAGCCCATTTCTACTGTACAGTTTGCCGCTCAGATGTCTTTAGCTTCTCACTTTTCAAACATTTCTGCACCTATAAATGAAGATAAAATTCTCATGGTGCCAGACACTGTACCCCTAAATATAATAGCACAATACACTGTGTCCCTGATTATAAGAGCACAATACACTGTGTCCCTGATTATAAGAGCACCATACACTGTGTCCCACACACACACACACACACACACACACGCACACACACACACACACAGTGCTCCCTGTAGATGGTGCCCCCATAGAGCCCCCTGTAGACAGTGCCCTACATAGAGCCCCCTGTAGTAGATAGTGCCCTACATAGATCCCCCTGTAAATAGTGCCCCACAAACAGCCCCCTGTAGATAGCGCCCCACATACAGCCCCCTGTAGGTAGTAACCCACATATAGCCCCCCTGTAGATAGCGCTCAACATATATCCCCCCTGTAGATAGCGCTCTACATATAGCCCCCAAGTAGATAGTGCCCCACATATAGCCCCCCTGTAGATAGTGTCCGAAATATAGCCCCCCCTATAGATTGTGCCCCACATCTAGCTCCCCCTGTAGATAATGCCACTTACACTTTTAAGTGAAAAAAAAAAAAGAACTTTACATACTCACCTTGATCCTCTCACCGTGCCGTCCTGTGTCAATGTGGTCCTACAGACGCAGGTACAATTACTGCAGGAGGGGGTGGTGGCTTTTTAATTTGCGCCGCCGTCCCCTCAGAGAGGTAGCAGGCCGCCGCCTGGGGCGGGAGGCTCATCTCGCCTCATGGACGGTACGGCCCTGCTCAGGCCCTTGGACGTCTTCCTAAAACGGACATATAATCCGCCACTGCTCTCTGGGCACTGATTACCACTGTTTGAGCCTATGTGGGCCCTGTATAACACTATATAAGCATTGTTTGGCTCTATATGGGTAACGTGGAACACTCTGGTCACAATTCAGCTCTGTGGGCAAGCTATGGTACTTTGTGGGCACTGTATGATGTTATCTGGGAAAATGATGCTCCTCTATGTAGTCTAGTATGCGCTATGTATATGGGCAATGTATGGTACAAATTGGGCCCTCTGTGTACTATCTGTAAACTGTATACATTAGGTAGGTTCTGTATGACACTTTCTGGGTACTTCACAACACTATCCGGGCAATGTGGGCAATGTAGCTTACCAGGGCAGAGGACATCCATTATTTCTTAGATATGGGAGATGTATCACTAGACAGATCAAGACTCTAGTAAAGCTTTATAACCCATGTGGGTGCTGTAATGGCTGCCATATTGGTTGTCACCCACTTTCTCAGAAGCAGAGTCAACTAAAAAGCAACAGAGAAGTTTTAATACGTTGACAATAATGGACAACTCAATGCACATATTCCATATTCGGCCACACTTTCACGTCATAGAGGGGGGGTCTTAGATTTTGACAGCCTTTAGTTTTTTATAGCCAGAGTGAAGAGCAACTAAGAACGCACAGCTCTATCTCCGCCGGGCAATGTATTAAATGCTCGCCCATTCATTTTAATGGGTGCCGTGTAATACTACACGTTGCCTGTAGTTGCCGCTGCAGGGTAAATGTATGAGCACCTAAAGCCACCTCTTGTCTCGACAGCTGATTGCCGAGATCTTACGAATACTAACCTGCAGCTAACATCCCCATTCCATCGCTAATCTTGCCTTAGAACCCTGGCTTTCAGATGTAGCAGTGCTGAGTTTGTAATTGGGCATAACATGTCATGATTATTTTCCTATAATAATATATTTTTTTCAATACAATTACAGGTAAATCTATTGAGGTGTCTTAACTAAGAAATCACCGCACCGAGACAGTTCAATGGCAAATTCAACCTTGCTACATCTGAACATATATTTTTTAACTCTTTAGAGCTCCGGAAGCTTAGCCGGAAGTGTAGGTAGCCAACTTATAGGCTCACTGATTATATGTTATGATGGAATGAGCTTCTATAACGCAATATATATATACATATGCTATAATTTTAATGATTAATACACATTTATTTTTATTTCCGTGAAAGATTTAACACATAGTAACTTTTTGTAAGTAACATTAAGTATATCCAGCATCTCAAAACAGTGGCGGAACAAGATCTTGTTGCCATGGTAACCATGGGAAATTCTGGGTTTTTCGTTTCTGACATACTTATCTCAAGTACAAATTATTTGTTTCTACTGTGTTATTATAGAGAACCCCATAGAGAACAGGATCTGACAGAAAGGGTCCCGCGTGATTTTGACTCGTGTACATCTTCGCCTACTCAATTCATGTCACCTTCAAAGGAGACGGCATCATTATATGTGCTAATAACTTGCGCTGCCTCTGACACTTTGTCGTCTTCAGATGCATAAGTGGAAAATGTTCAGCCGAAAATATATAATCATTCTAAAGACTCATAATGAATCAATATTGGTTGATGTTTATACCACTGAGTTTACATGTAGTTAGAAACGTCATGCAGATGTAGTAGAGCTGAGTTTGTCATTTGGTGCAATGTTTTAAGATTGCATTTTCTAGAGTTTTACAGACTGCAGGTATTCTAGGGCATTGTTTAGTAGCAGGGAGAGTTGATGGAGCTCAAAAACATCTGGGGCAACACTATAGGGTGTCGGTTTTTGCGCTCCAATTTTTTTTTAGATATAAGTTTATCCCTAGCATCAACAACGCCCCCTCCCCACATGACAGATAATTTAATATTGATTGTCAATTAAAAAAGAAACCTCAAATGCAAGCAAAAAAATAAATAAATAAATGTTTGTCATACTAGATATGTTATACATTTATTAAAGGGGTTGTCTGATCACAGACCACCGCTTTTATATGGGAGACGGCCGACACCCCAAGCAAAATCAGCCTCGGCCAGACAGGCATTTGCTGGGGAAATGAAGTATTACAGTACATTTCGGCTATTCACATGAATTGCCATCCATGTAATACATCGACAGCTTGTGTCCACCAGAGCAGCTCTCCAGTCCGACTCACGGTGGGGGGTCCTAAGCGTGGGACGCCCCTCTATGACATCCATAAGCCCTAAAGGTGCCAATATACATTAGACATAACTCGCCGATTAAGGCAGGATTGCCCGATGACTAGTGTGTGTGGGGCTACCTGACTCTCCCCCGATGGCAGACACATGGGAAAACAAGGATCGGCATGTTGGATTTTAACATGACCAATACTTTGTACCCGCGGGAGATAAGCCGCTGCCAGAGGAGACTAGCAGCGACTTTTTCCAATTTTGCCATTGAAATAAACATGCATGCTCAGCCGGGGCAACCCCTTTAAACAAAAGAAAAATTATAAAATTCAGTAACCTCATATGAAAAAAGTGTTTGGCTGGGTTCACACAACCTAATTTCAGGCGTAAACGAGGCGTATTATGCCTCGATTTACGCCTGAAAATAGGGCTACAATACGTCGGCAAACATCTGCCCATTCATTTGAATGGGTTTGCCGACGTATTGTGCAGACGAACTGTAATTTACGCGTCGTCGTTTGACAGCTGTCAAACGATGACACGTAAATTGACTGCCTCGGCAAAGAAGTGCAGGACACTTATATACATTATATGCAGGACACTTATATACATTATATGCGGGACACTTATATACATTATATGCAGGACACTTATATACATTATATGCGGGACACTTATATACATTATATGCGGGACACTTATATACATTATATGCGGGACACTTATATACATTATATGCAGGACACTTATATACATTATATGCAGGACACTTATATACATTATATGCAGGACACTTATATACATTATATGCAGGACACTTATATACATTATATGCAGGACACTTATATACATTATATGCGGGGCACTTATATACATTATATGCAGGACACTTATATACATTATATGCGGGACACTTATATACATTATATGCAGGACACTTATATACATTATATGCAGGACACTTATATACATTATATGCGGGACACTTATATACATTATATGCAGGACACTTATATACATTATATGCGGGACACTTATATACATTATATGCGGGACACTTATATACATTATATGCGGGACACTTATATACATTATATGCGGGACACTTATATACATTATATGCAGGGCACTTATATACATTATATGCAGGACACTTCTATACATTATATGCAGGACACTTCTATACATTATATGCGGGACACTAATATACATTATATGCAGGACACTTATATACATTATATGCGGGACACTTATATACATTATATGCGGGACACTTATATACATTATATGCGGGACACTTATATACATTATATGCAGGACACTTATATACATTATATGCATGACACTTATATACATTATATGCAGGACACTTATATACATTATATGCATGACACTTATATACATTATATGCAGGACACTTATATACATTATATGCGGGACACTTATATACATTATATGCGGGACACTTATATACATTATATGCAGGACACTTATATACATTATATACAGGACACTTATATCCATTATATGCAGGACACTTATATACATTATATGCGGGACACTTATATACATTATATGCAGGACACTTATATACATTATATGCATGACACTTATATACATTATATGCAGGACACTTATATACATTATATGCAGGACACTTATATACATTATATGCAGGACACTTATATACATTATATGCAGGACACTTATATACATTATATGCGGGACACTTATATACATTATATGCGGGACACTTATATACATTATATGCGGGACACTTATATACATTATATGCAGGACACTTATATACATTATATGCAGGACACTTATATGCATGATATGCGGGACACTTCTATACATTATATGCGGGACACTTATATACATTATATGCAGGGCACTTATATACATTATATGCGGGACACTTATATACATTATATGCAGGACACTTATATACATTATATGCGGGACACTTATATACATTATATGCGGGACACTTATATACATTATATGCGGGACACTTATATACATTATATGCGGGACACTTATATACATTATATGCAGGACACTTATATACATTATATGCGGGACACTTATATACATTATATGCGGGACACTTATATACATTATATGCAGGGCACTTATATACATTATATGCGGGACACTTATATACATTATATGCAGGGCACTTATATACATTATATGCAGGGCACTTATATACATTATATGCAGGACACTTATATACATTATATGCGGGACACTTATATACATTATATGCAGGACACTTATATACATTATATGCAGGACACTTATATACATTATATGCAGGACACTTATATACATTATATGCGGGACACTTATATACATTATGTGCGGGACACTTATATACATTATATGCGGGACACTTATATACATTATAAGCAGGACACTTATATACATTATATGCGGGACACTTATATACATTATATGCAGGACACTTATATACATTATATGCGGGACACTTATATGCATTATATGCGGGACACTTATATACATTATATGCAGGCCACTTATATACATTATATGCGGGACACTTATATACATTATATGCGGGACACTTATATACATTATATGCGGGACACTTATATACATTATATGCGGGACACTTATATACATTATATGCGGGACACTTATATACATTATATGCGGGACACTTATATACATTATATGCGGGACACTTATATACATTATATGCAGGACACTTATATACATTATATGCAGGTCACTTATATACATTACATGCGGGACACTTATATACATTATATGCAGGACACTTATATACATTATATGCGGGACACTTATATACATTACATGCGGGACACTTATATACATTACATGCGGGACACTTATATACATTATATGCAGGACACTTATATACATTATATGCAGGACACTTATATATATTATATGCAGGACACTTATATACATTATATGCAGGACACTTATATACATTATATGCAGGACACTTATATACATTATATGCAGGACACTTATATACATTATATGCAGGACACTTATATACATTATATGCAGGACACTTATATACATTATATGCAGGACACTTATATACATTATATGCAGGACACTTATATACATTATATGCAGGACACTTATATACATTATATGCAGGACACATATATATTATATGCGGGACACTTATATACATTATATGCGGGACACTTATATACATTATATGCGGGGCACTTATATACATTATATGCGGGACACTTATATACATTATATGCCGGACACTTATATACATTATATGCCGGGCACTTATATACATTATATGCCGGACACTTATATACATTATATGCGGGACACTTATATACATTATATGCGGGGCACTTATATACATTATATGCGGGACACTTATATACATTATATGCAGGACACTTATATACATTATATGCGGGACACTTATATACATTATATGCGGGACACTTATATACATTATATGCGGGACACTTATATACATTATATGCGGGACACTTATATACATTATATGCGGGACACTTATATACATTATATGCGGGACACTTATATACATTATATGCGGGACACTTATATACATTATATGCGGGACACTTCTATACATTATGTGCGGGACACTTATATACATTATATGCAGGACACTTCTATACATTATATGCAGGACACTTCTATACATTATATGCGGGACACTTATATACATTATATGCAGGACACTTATATACATTATATGCAGGACACTTATATGCATTATATGCGGGACACTTATATACATTATATGCGGGACACTTATATACATTATATGCGGGACACTTATATACATTATATGCGGGACACTTATATACATTATATGCGGGACACTTATATACATTATATGCAGGACACTTATATGCATTATATGCGGGACACTTATATACATTATATGCGGGACACTTATATACATTATATGCGGGACACTTATATACATTATATGCGGGACACTTATATACATTATATGCGGGACACTTATATACATTATATGCAGGACACTTATATACATTATATGCATGGCACTTATATACATTATATGCTGGACACTTATATACATTATATGCAGGACACTTAAATACATTATATGCAGGACACTTCTTTGCAACGTAATTTGAGCCGTTCTTCATTGAATTCAATGAAGAGCAGCTCAAGATTTACGAGCGTCACAGACGCCTCGCATAATGCGAGGAGGAGCTTTTACGTCTGAAACGAGACAGCTGTTTTCTCCTGAAAACAGTCTGTCTTTTCAGACGTAAAAGCCTCTCATCGTGTGCACATACCCTTAGGCTACTAGATTTTCCCACCATTGCCCTGATGTATTATTAGAACACTGCTTCAAAATGCCAGCAGCACTTGCCGGTCCTTCTGGCGGTCCCGGCTGCCGAGTAACTAAGGCCCCATGCACACGACAGTATTTTGAACTATCCCGAAATACTGTCCGTAAATACGGATCCTTACAAAAAGAGGGAGGTCGCAAATTGAGTCATCAACATGTGACCTAGCAACGCTTCCGTAAATACGGACGGTTTACGGATGCACATCAGGAGCCGTCCGTATTTACGGAAGCTCTCATAAGCTTCTATGGGAGAGTCCGTGCCGTAATTACTGACAAGAATAGGACAGGTTCTATAATATTTTTCAGCATGGACACCCATCAATAAAAATACTGAAAGGTGTCCGTGGCCAATAGAAATGAATGGGTCCGTAATTACTGATAAAAAAACGGTCGTGTGCATGGGGCCTTACCCGTGCCACCAGATCTCTCGCTCCGTGCCCGCCGGCATGCTGCCTCCCCCGGTTGTGCATCTGCTCGCTGCCACTCACCCCCTCACCGTTCTGTTACAGATCACACAACGTTTCATAGTATCTATTCCGGCCTGCCTGTAAAGGATCTGCCAGGCACAGCTTCGGTGTTAACGCCCATAGATAATCAGTCTGCACCTGCTTCTATGTCTGTGAGACTGACTCCATCTTCCACCACTCAAGGTGGCAGGCTTAGGAGTGGGAGAACCTATCACAGCCTGGCCAGACGGAGCTAGCTCCCGCCCTCTGTCTATTTATACCTGCCTTTCCTGTTCCTCCTTTGCTTGTGATTCTTCTCGTTTGGTTTCCTGGCCCTGCTGCAGCTTCTTGTACCATTGTCCTTGCTTCATATTGACCCCGGCTTGCTAACTACTCTCCTGCTCTGGGTTTGGTTCCTCGTACACTCCTGGTTTGACTCGGCTTGTTTACTACTCTTCTGCTCTGCGTTTGGCACCTCGTACTCTCCTGGTTTGACTCGGCTTGTTCACTTCTCTTGTTGCTCACGGTGTTGCCGTGGGCAACTGCCCCTTTCTCCCCCTAGCTTTGTGTACCCTTGTCTGTTTGTCTGTCGTGCACTTATTGAGCGTAGGGACCGTCGCCCAGTTGTACCCCATCGCCTAGGGCGGGTCGTTGCAAGTAGGCAGGGACTGAGTGGTGGGTAGATTAGGGCTCACTTGTCTGTCTCCCCACCCCCGTCATGACACTGCCTGTACTGCCTGTCCCGACATTCTGCCCGGTTACGTCCCTGCACGGATTCAGCTTTTCCTGACCTCGGTTGGACCCTGTCCTCCCTTTTGTTTGACCCTACCATTTATAGTGCCTTGAAACCTGACAGATTAATAACCAAACAAGAAACACCCATCTATAGACAGCAATGTTTGGGAGGCTTTTTTGTTTTTTTTATTGTCATACCTAATATATCACACTACAAAGATTAGTTTTACTATATAAGCCTAATCTATACAAAAATATGTCCCCCCCCCCCCCCCCCTAACGGCCCAATCAACCCAGCGAGGAGAGGAGACAACAGGGAGAGGAAAAAAAAAACACAAAATATCTATAATAATATTAAAAATCTTTCCCAACTGAATTTCCCATAATGGATAAAAAGTCTCAGCAAAGATAATTACCGAAGGTTTAAATAGAAGATCCACTCCGATATGTCAACAGAACATGGGCCAATCGCACCAGTTTTGTCAGAATCGGTTGATGATGTCATGTCCGACTCTCCCCTGATGGCAGATGTCAAGGGAAAGAAGCATCGGGCATGTTGGACTTCAAAATGCCCGATCCTTTGTCCTCGTTGGAAAAAAGCTGATATCAGTGGGGTCCGGCATTGGCTTATTCCATTGAAATAAACATGCAAGTAAAACGGGCTGACAGCTACCTCATGAATACTTACCAACATTTAAATCCCTAAATACAGGACATTTAAGCCCCACCCTGTTCAGCCCAGGAACGCCCCAAAACAGTTGGAAACTCCTATTTTCATGCAAATTTCCAGAAACGATTTCTTTTTTTCGGCCCGGTTTACGGGAATGTTCCACCAAAATTGGGACTGTTGGCAAGTAGGTCTCATGTTTATGGTCTTTGCTTAACTTTATTGTTATATTTGTGCACACCTCCCAAACCTAGACGCACTTCTCCTTTAAGGAGATATTTCTAAAAACTTGACTTTGTATCTTACAACTTCACTCTTGGTGTAAAAAGGACTTGCTGTTTCACATAAGTAGAGGCTATATAAACCTTTGACGTTTTTGTTTTTTTTATTTTTTTTCTAAAATAATGTATTAGACCTCATGCACACGACCGTAGCAATGTGCACGGCCGTGATTTTCGGGACAGCTGGCAGGGGAGTGTCATCCGCGGGCCTTGCACATGGCCGCGTCCATTATTTGCTATGAGCCTGGACCGCAGAACACGGCCGTTATTTCTGCGGTCCGGGCTCCTGGGCCATGCCCGGACCGTGAAAACCATGATCATGTGCATGGGCCCATAGGTTTGAATAGGGCCGCAATTCTCCCCTGGATTTTCAGGGGAATTGCGGCCGCAAAAGCACGTTCATGTACATGGGGCCTTAGTGTTAGTGCAACTTTATAATTGTTTTTTATTAAAAAAAAATGTTTTGTTTTTGAGATACAGCTTCTATGTATCCTGGATACATAGAAGCTGTATCTTCCGCTGAAACCCGAATCTGTCAGGTTAGTGGGACTAGCGGTTTCGGTGACGGGGAGTCCTACGGGTCACCTGTTATCGATCACATCTAAGTTCATAACTCAAAGTCAGGGGTAATTTGTTAAAATGCCATTAAATGTGAATTTGGGAAGTGTTAGGCGTGGACATAGACGAACAGGTATGGAGTTGTAGCATCTACAGTAAATTTTGATATATTACGTGTCTATTTTAGAGTAATTGAGTCCCGGCTAGCGTAATGATTGGCGGGGGAGGGGGACGATTTTTATTTTGCAGGGGGTATTTTATGTGGTTTTTTTTTATTAAATTAATTTTCCCTTATTTTTACATTTATTTTTTATTGTTATGGTCAGAAAAGACCTTTGGGGGACTTTATTATTTTAATATTTTATTTTCACACTATACTTTTCAACTGTAACATTATTGTGTACTTGATGGGAATCTGATCCCCGGGATCCTGATGATCACCAGAAAGAAGGTGCAGTACTTATCACAGTGCCATCCATGTGCATGTGGCAGTGTCTGGTACTGCAGCTCGGCCTCATTTAATTGAATGGAGCTGAGGTGCCAGATCAAACATAGCTGCATGGATGAGAACGACACTATGTTGGGGCTGCTATGAAAGAGTCCAGGTGCTCCAATGAGTGCTGTGGCCTATTCTGGGGGAAGGGGTTAACAATTGGTTGGACCCCCAGCTATCACACATTGATGATTTGTCCGATGACCGAAAAACTGCAGAAGAATGGGAAGCAGAACGCCTCCAAACATATGCCCATTGATTTCAATGGGAAAAACGGCGTTCTGTTCCGACGGGGGGTGTTTTTTTGAAAAGATCTGAAAATAGGCCGTGTGAACCTACCCTTACAGTATGGACGTGACTAATAGGCTGTAAGCCAGCATGGTGCACTACACGTAACTGCGTGATTGCGGCTTTGCAGTAATCACGGTTAATGACCACGATTTCACCGCGCCCTCTGAGGATGAGAATACATGGAGCGGCAGCTGCACCAGACTGAACCACGTCCACATGCCGTGGAGAATGGCATCCTAGAAATATTCATGAACTGAAACACAATTGCAGTCAGGAATGGTCCAAAATTCATTTGGTGGAGGTGATTGATGCTGAAGGGGATCTACAGGTTCACTTACTTTTTCTCCCTGTTTTGTGGATGTTTGCTCAATGTGCTCAATAAAAGACATGATCAGTACAACAGTTTGTGTGTTATTAGATTAGTTACATTGTGTTTGTCTATAATTGTGACTTAGATAATAACCAGACCACATTGTATTAGTAATCACTGCAGAAATCCAGGTCATCCCAAAGGGTTCACTTACTTTTTTTTGCAATTGTAGGTAAATATATATATCTACATAAAGAAAGGGGTCAGTCGATGAATCCCATCATTGTTTTTGGGTTGTAGATGATGTCATGAGACCCATTCCCTTGGGCTGTAAAAGTAATTTTTCCATAAGAATTAACCCTTATTAATATTTCTTTTTAGCTGGAGGCCCTCAATGGATCCAATGGATTCACGACCAGCGATGATCCCAATACTGAGAACCACATGTACGAGGCGACTACAGCGAAGAGAACGGTAATGTAACGGCTGGTACTTGACTGTTATCACTGGAATTTTTATTTTTTGAGTCAAAATTTTCAAAAAGTGGAGATGAAAACATGAAATTCTTCTACTGACAAGTTGTTGAGAATTTTTTTTCAGCCGTTTCTTAGTTGTTTCTGGGAAGACTGGGTGACAACCATTATAGCTCCCAAATGGGTTTTCACCCAGCTTTCCCAGACTCTTGAATGGTAATTCTGTCTAGTTTCAGTGATATTTCCCCTGTTCCGTATTGGTTCCTCACTCCGCAGATATAGAAGTATTATAAACGTACTGGAGGTTGATGTTCATAGAGTCTATAGCTCTGACTGGCAACAAAATAGTTTGATTTAATCTGTCTAAACTTTTTTATATACAGTAATTTTATGATGATGTAAAGTCAAAAATCAAGATAAATCACAATCTTTATTTTAGCCTTAAACCAAAAATTCCATTAAAAAAATGCACGGGGGAATATTTGTTAAAGGGGTTTTCCAGTCCTAAGTAATTAATGACCTATCTTCAGGATAGGCCATCAATACCTGATCAGTGGGGGTCCCACTCCCGGCACCCCGCCGATCAACTGTTTTGAAGGGGCCACGGCACTCGGTACACAGTATCATAGCCTTCTCCCATTCAAGTGAATAGAAGAAGGCTGTCATACTGTGAACCGCCACTACAAGTGTGTCGGCTATTCACAGTACGAGCGCCGCAGCCCCTTCAAAACAGGTGTGAGACCCCCACCGATCAGTTATTGATGGCCTATCCTGAGGATAGGCCATCAATTTCTTAGGACTGGAAAACCCCTATAAGACTGGTGTTTCTTTTGCCTGTCTTAATAAACAATTAGTTGAAGTAAGGTGCGCCTCTTACTAAGTTGCATCTTTCGGATGGCCATGCGGCACAATTGTGGCATAACAACCGTGGCGGTTCGTCATCCATTCCCCCATCCCCCTCATCGAAAATAAAATTAGAAAAATGTATACTTAATTCACCGCTCCTCTTCTCCCATCTGGGTCCCCACGGGTTCCCTCAGCATGCCGCGGCTCATACAACCTCCTAATGCTTCCCGGCGCTAGTACCTTCTATGAGCCGCGGCCTGCTGAGGGGACCCGGAGGTGAGAAGTGAAGCGGTGAGTACCCACTTTGTTTTATTTTTTGTCCGATGGGTACTCGAGGGTAGTCTGATCAGGAAGAGGAAGGTACGGGTTTCTACCTTGCTATGCCCTACAGAGGGAAAGCTAGGAGCTGGCGTAGATTTCTGCTGTAAGTTATGCCAGTCTTCTGGAGTAAATTATAAAAGATTTGATGGGCTGTGATGGCCCGATCCTTTTGTTAATCCACACCCCTTTTCCCCAAAATGTCAATGTTGTCATAAAATGGGCAAAAGTTGGAATTTTCCACGTAAATGCGACTATGGCGACTTTTCTATGCCAGAGAAGTTGATAAATTGCCTGGTAGAAAACCCTACAATCCCCATGGTTGCATAAGTTTGCACACCCTTTCATAAGGACGACCAATGATGCTCCAATTCACATCTAAGGGTAATTGGCGTAATCCGGTCTCGGGGACAGCGATTCTGATTGAGAACAGTCGATGTCTCACTGAGAGAGATGATGATTTTGTTTTCTTAGGAATATTGGTTCATCTGATATGATGGCCGCCTTCTTCTTCTGCATTTTAATTGGTCGATAGACTTTTAAATACTCTGTTGAAGACATTGTTACCTACTCTTATGTACTCCTAGAAAAAGGGGGACCCTGCCGACTCCGGTTATGACTTGGGTGCTCTCCAGTACAGGGGCCCCCTCCGATGTTGTCGTGCTGCTAATTGACATTTAGGGGCCGGGGTCTATGTCTGGAGTCTAATGTCTGGCTG
Organism: Rhinoderma darwinii; assembly: GCF_050947455.1. Taxonomy (NCBI): domain Eukaryota; kingdom Metazoa; phylum Chordata; class Amphibia; order Anura; family Rhinodermatidae; genus Rhinoderma; species Rhinoderma darwinii. The sequence continues at coordinate 17,326,267 of NC_134688.1, read as the reverse complement.
TTGGTGTCTCCGGAGTGCTGAGGTGCTGGTAAACCCTGGGGTGCTGTTGAAGTCCGGCACCTTTGGTTTTGTGCCATTCATAAATTCACAGCTGCCCATGTCTTTCAGTTCATGTTCACTACTCATCATTCAAGGAAGAGTTAAAGGAACACTACATTGAAAATGTTTCGTCTTTGCTGTGCTATTAAATGCCGTCTATTGCTCTCTTTTATCAGCTATTTCTGGATGGGAAGTGGCTGGCTGTATTTTTACAATGGGATTAGTTGCGGGGTCCAGAAAACGGCCAATGATCACTAGTTTATGTCACGTGTCTCCATCACTGAGACCCTCCGGATACATATACATCTGTAGTTGTGATTGATAGTATTAGCGTGTCTTATAACGCTGCCCTCCTATAGGGTGATGACTTTAGGTTTAGCGTTCCTTTAAGTGACAAATGTTCTATTAGCCTGGGCCCCCATGCAATGAGTGGCCCCGGTCGGTGTGATTCACGCTCTGTATATTCCTGTAAATAAAAGAACAGGGTTTTGCTGTGTTATTACACTTACTCAGTGTATAGATGTAGCAGAGCTGAATGGGTCATTAAATTGTTTCTTGAGTGCATTCAGATAATGTAGAAGATTTGCCTGCAGTCCTATGTAAACCACGTCACGTTATGGCAATGAGTTGTGACAAGTATAAAACCACATCTGTATGTAATAAGGGATACATTTAAATTTTGGGGTTTGTATTTTATATCTTGGGATAAAGTAATTTTTTTTATTTTGGGGATACATTAAAATTACAATAATCCAGAAATAATATGAATATGACATTTACTTAATCTGTTCCCGGTGCTGGATTAACAGAGGTTTACCTGACAATCCGAGAGTTGACTCCGTCGGCAGCACTATACTGGTTCAGTGCCACCTCTGTGGTACGTCCATGGCGGCTCTAAGACAGATCCGTGGTTGTTCTGCATGGTTCAAAGACCTAATAGCTGGCATGATGAGATGATGCCGGATCACCCATGAAAAGTCCGACATGTCATAGTTCTGCAACTTTCTAATATATCTTGTGTTTCAATTTGCTGCCTATTTCACGATCTCTGCTTGCTGTCAGTGTATTTTATATATATATATATATATATATATTTATTTATTTTATTTTTTTCACAATTTTTTTCCCGGAGACTGAAAGCCTGTACAGACCTAATACTTCTCCTAGCGAAGGGCTTTATAGTTTGCTACAATATATCAGTGCAAGTAAAATGTATCAGTCTGGAGTCCAGGCTGTTTAGCTCACAGAAGATTTTCTAGATTGTATACAATTGTAAAAAAAAATTGTGTTTTTTATTTTATTTGTTATTTGACTAGCCAAGTATAAAAAAAATAATTATCTTTTCCGGTTTTCTCCAGCTCTATTTGCACTGCTACAGCTTTGCTGTATAGACTGGAACATTATGAGCAGAGTCATCTCAGTGCCAATAAAGGTTGGGGGATGTAATGACAGTTCTATTGTGCTGCTGGAGACCTAGATAAGGTGGGATAGTAACACAGTGTGTGATTTGCCACTTACAGTAGGTCTAGCAGCCCCAGACAGACAATGACTACCTGTAACTCAGTCAGTATACTCCTCCTCCGACCTCGACACTTGACTCTCAGGACTCTGCAAGCAGTGGGCACATATCTGGCTGCTGATTGCCTGCCTCAATCTCCTGCAGGCACTAATCCCAAACTTATTTCCACCTAATCCTGACGCTGACGTTCCTAAGGCTGGGCAAACCTGACAAAGGAGGGAAATCCACTCCAAACAGGAAGTAATCTGACTGTGCACACTCTTATTACATTGTACGCCCCATGCAGACGAACGTACATTTGCGTCCATATACTGTCCGCAATTGCAGAGCTGCAATTGCAGATTGTATAGGGCACATTATATCCTAAGGGCCAATGCACATGACCGTGGTTTCCATGGTCCGTGCATTGGCCGGAGCCTGGACCGCAAAAAAAATAGGACATGTCATTTTACGGGCTGCATTTGCGGTTCGGGCTCATTAAACTCAATGCACTCTTGTGTGTGCATATTCCGTGATTGTGGACGTCCCGCAGATGACACTCCTCGGGCCGTCCATGCCGTAATCATGGTCTGTGCACACCTTTTTGGTCGTATGCATGAGGACTGATTCTGTAAAATCACCGGCAATTTTTTTTACTGGTATCAGCCTCTAAGTGTAAAAACTGGCCGGGTCAATGGTTTACCGACCTGGTGGGAACCCAACTATACAGTTAAAAGGTATGAAAACTTATAGGACACTCTTTTGGCCTCCATCGCGTAAATGGTGCCCTATGGAAGGTTCCAGTGTGTGCGCCGAAAGCTTTTGCAGATAAAACACGTAATTGAAACAGAGCCTATGTTTTTTTTTGTTTTGTTTTTTTAATGTTTTGTCCAAGGATGTGTGTACCATAGAGGCAGCCCATGTGGCTTTTATGTGGCCCTTGTAGAAAGGGGGCTTAGCCCTTGTTAGTACCATCGACTTTGCCATTGGATGGCAAGACTGCCCTCTCCTGTGGAACGGTATGGCTAGTTCACAAATGGGTGAGGTTTTGGCCCAAGGTTCAAAGAGGGGGAAACAAACACCACACTCTTAATTGCGGACCCAGTTTGTCCTTTTCTATGGAGCCCCCTTTCTTCTATGTACGCTGCTTCCCTAGTCCTTCATTTTTATGGTAATTTTTTTCCCTTTTTTCACCTTGTATAACAGCAATTTGGCAGCAGCGAGGTGACTCTGCGACCTTTACAAGTAATAGGGATAGCAGAGTACTGACAGTCTATGAAATTTAATTCCTAAGGAAACAACGAGCCAAGGACATGGATTATTGCTGATATTCTCGGATGTGTTTATGTTCGGTGTTCTCTGTGACTTAACCTTACTAGATCGTAGGAACCCTTTAATCAGAAGCATCCCCGCTGAGCTGACCTTCCAGGAATTACTCCAGTGCACCCTTAGAAGGTCTCCTCCAGAATAGAATATGGTGAAAACAGTTTCCTTACAAGGGTATAGCCAAGTTATCTTATAGGAACCTTACAATACATTTTTCTTTTTGGCTCTTTTTGGCCATTGCCGGCCATGTTTTAACTTTTATTTTTTCATTATTTTTCCAAATATTCTGTAGGTTTTCACAACATAGAAGCTATATGCCTCCATGGGGTCTGGTCTAAAATTAGTTATGTTTTGAATTAAGCTATGGGCAAAATCCTTGATTTTCGCATATATTGTTAGTCGGGATAAAGCAGTGTATATCGCTTTAATGAGTATTAGAAATAATGTTTTTTAAACATCAATTATCGAAATTAAGTGCAATCATTGCATAAAATAATTCAGAGTTTCAACCCACACAGGCGTCTTTTTCAAGCCTACTTGAGAAAGATCCCTGTGTAGGTTGGAACGTTGCATTTTTATTTTGCAGGATTAAAAATCGTTTGAAAATTTTTACTCCCGTTTGGTTACTATCGCTTCTTCCCTGTGAATCTACAATAGTCCTACTGATTCTAGAATGGTTATAATGAATTTAGAAATGTCCACGTGAATTTATAATGGTTCATTGAATCCATGGATGTCCCTATGAATCCCGAACAATGTATTTAATTAAAGAAATAATGTAAGAGCATCCCCAATGTTCAAACAGGGCAGACCCTATAGAGAGATTTCGGGTGTAAAAAAGTTGCGAAAGGGCCAAAAAGTCACACTTTGCCCTTTTTACACCCCCCTCACCACTTGTATGGAAAGGGGTGTGGCTTCAGAAAAGAGGGCTGAGCCCACCGCACCTTTGCATAGAGTATAGTGGAACTCTACACCAGCTTCTAGCTGGCATTGATTTCACTCTATGTGGAATAGTTAAATGTATAAAAAAATTATAAAAAATAAAAGTATACTCACCTCACTGCTCCTCTTCTCCCCTCCTGGTTCCCTTAGCATGACGAGGCTCAAACAACATACTGATGCTGGGAAGCATCAGGACGTTATGGGTGACGCAGCATTGATGACGTTCAAGTGTTGCGTCGCATATAAGACCCTGACACTGCTCGCCATCAGGACCTTGTACGAGCTGCGCTGGAATGATGAAAGGACCTGGAGGGGAATAAGAGAAGCGGTGAGGTGAGTGTGTGTATTCTTTATTTTATAGCCGATGTGGAAATGGATGACTCATAGCCGCGGTCGTTGCGCTGAAGTTGTGTCGCACGGCCCAGCCGGAAGATGTCACACATTTATTAAGTCGCTTTTGCCTCTTAGTAAATGTGTGGTATCTTATTGCAACTGGCGTGTGAAACGCCATCCTTGTCGCCATGGTCCTGGTTGGCTTCAAACCCTTGACCCCAATGCTTGAGGGAACCACTAAATGTAGATACATATGTGACAGCGAATTATTGACGCCTACTTACTCTGCCGCTTGTGTGGCGCCCACGTATGTTCTCTCACTGTGTTATTCTGTATTTTGAGACATTTTCACAGTGTATTTTTTGAAGAGACCATTATGAGTCTGTTGCTCCCTATCGGTTTCAGCCCACTGTATAATTCTACACGGACAGCAGACACACTTAGCTCAGGTCGTTCTTCCTCCCTTATTCATTCATGCACATCAATATGTACGCCCACATACGCCACATGTAACCCGCTGGCTGAATTGTCCCTGTTGCTATTGGTTACAAATACACGGCGTACTGTGAGACATTGAATGAGAGAGGAGTTATCATACGTTCCGGAGATACTGTCGACGTGCCTGGATTTTTCTTTTTTATATTCCGGTATCCTTTTATAGCAATATATGATTTCTTGTTGTTGCCATAACAACACGTAAAATTGTGAATGATCAGAGGAAATTGGTCTTTCCAGCTTAAGCATATGAGCTAATGAATGAACTGTACTACAGGGAACTTTTTGCTTTTTTCTCTAACTTTGTCTTGGGTTGATTATTTTATATTGTATAATGTTATTATGCACAAAAATTCAGATAATCCGGAACTAAATTGTAAGATTTTGGACTATTGGAAATTATGAACCATCTGAGATCCATATGCATGAGTGTACGCATACTTACCTACTCCCTGGCAGCGGAGGTCCACGTCTTTTGTGTTTTCTGGAGCTCTGACTGGTACTAATTACAAACCATCAGTGCCGATACGCCAGCGTGCCTAAAAACCGATACCATGGTCCTCTTCTGCCAGGAGTATCATAGTTTTGCCACCAAGATGCAGAGATAGTTACTATCAAATAAATCCAGCAGGTTTTCTGGACCATCAGGTTGTCAGATTAATGGATTTTTACTGTTGGTGTTTTTTTTTACAATTTTTTAATCTTTCTGTCTAGAAACATTTCTGCTCTTGGTTAATCGACATAATAGACACACTAGGAAGAACTACTTTACCTAAAAAAAAAAATGACAAAAAATGTTACATTTCAGAAAATACTAGTTTTTAGGTTTCCCCTATTCTATCAAGCTGTTTCAAAGCTGTATGATTTTCTGGGAAAGCCGTGAAAATTAATATATGGCTGCTCATACATTTCCCGGAAGAGTTGTCCTAGAGCTCTGACTGGTGAATTTCAATAGTATAGCTTCCCTGGTCGTCACATTTGTGCAGAGCTAACAGAGGGGGTTGCCCTCTTAGGACCCACCACTGTCACTAGAGTTGCCCATTCCTCCCGTCACTGGAGATGTCCATAGAACTCATTGGACCCCTTGGTTTGTTTTTACCCTGGTCAATGGGAACCCGAGGTTTAACATAAAGATCCTGGGCCCCAATGCAAAATCTGTTACAGGTCCTTAAATACCATGTGTCATTTATCATACTGGTGTCTTCTTAAGTGGCAGAGAGGCAGCCGTACTAGGGCCTGGGTCAAGGGCGGGATTTTCCCCCCGGGACGGTCCCCCAGTAGACGACTAGGGCCGCGGCAACCCTCTGCTGAAAAATGTATAAATAAAACCTGGGACAGCGGGAGCTGTTAATAAGCAGTACACTGTTCTCCCCGCAGAGTGCGTGACCTCCACACTCCCGCATTGAACAGGTCCCGCTCCAGTCCCTAAACGTGATGAAATATGGGGCGGGCCATTTGCTGCAGTGCACGGCCCCATCTATTACTTAGCAGGCAGGGAAAATGAAGGAAGAAAGGGCTGGGGATGAGGCCGCTGACAGGATGGAGATTCCTCCACGGAGCTGAGGACAGAATAGTTGTGTAAGCAGGGGGAGCTGTAATGTGTGGGGGAGGGGATGCTTTATAAATAGTTTTTGTGGGGAGGGGGAATTTGCTTTGTGCGTGGAAGGGCTTCTTTAGCATCTATTCACAGATTGCGAACATGTCAGGTTTGTTTTGTAGCGATTTCCACAAAACCGTAGCCAATAAAGCGATATGAGAAAACCGCTGCAGAAAAAAAATATGATTTGGCCGCAACGTATAAAGTGATTTTTGTCGTTAATTTGTTTAACCCCTTCACGCACCACAAAGCACGTCCTGGTGCCGGGGGTGATGTATGAAGTGGGCTGAGCGCACTCCATACGCTGCGGTTGTCAGCTTTACAGCCGGGACTAACGGCCAGGAACAGCGATCCCACTCTTCCTGGCCGCTGTCAATCACGACAACAGCACCTAAAGCTTTAAAAAGTGGGGGATGGCCCACTCCGACAGCTCATTGGCTTCACCAAGACGCAATTGCCCGGTGCTGATGGTTGTCTTGGTAGCCCAGGGGCCTAATGAAGGCCCCCAGGTCTGCCTTTACTCTGCCTCTGTTAAGCTGTGCCTCTGGCAGGGTGTAAAGGCTATGTACACCTTTGAAATGTTTTGTTTTTAAAAAAAAAAAGCCAGTCAGTGTGTTTGGTGCAACTTTCAAATTAGTTTTTATTCAAAATTATATTTACTTTTTGAGATACAGCTGCTTTGTATCCTGTATGTAGAGCAGCTGTATCTAGTGCTGAATCTGTCAGGTCAGCGGGACTGACGGGTTCATTGTCAGCAGGTCCTGTGTCTCTGACACGCTGGATCCACCTGTTATCGATCACATCTAAGTTATGAACTGAGATATGCAGGACCCGCTGACACTGAGCCCGTCAGTCCTGCTGACCTGACGGGTACAGGATTCAGCGAACGATACAGCTGCTCTATATACAGGATACAAAGCAGCTGTATCTCAAAAAGGACAAATATTTTTTTTAATAAAACCTAATTAAAGTAATTTAGAGTTGTAACAATCACACTGACTGACCTGTTTATTAAAAAAAACAACAAAAAAAAAACACTTTCAAAGGTCTACATAGCCTTTAAGAGAAGCTGGTTAAGCCTCTAATGACCGCTGGTTCAAGTCCCCTAGGGGGACTAATAAGATGTGTTAAAGCAGTTTAATAAAGTTCTTAGTAGAGAAAAAAAATATTAAAAGTTAAAAAAAAACAACTCTTCCCATTTTTCCTATAAAGTAATGTAAAAAAAATAAAATAATCAAAATTGGTATCGCTGTGGCCTTAAAAGTCTGAACTATTACAATATAACATTATTTAACTTGCACGGTGAACGCCGTAAATAAAAAAATAATTAAACGCCAAAATCGCTGTAAAATCAAAAAGTTGTATGTAAAAATACATGGTACTGATAAAAACTACAGCTCGTAAAATAATCGCTCACACCGCTCAATCGACGACCAAAAATAAAAACGTTACGGCTCTCAGAATGTGCTGAAACACAACAATTTTTTTTAACAAATATTTTATTCTTTGTAAAAGTAGTAAAATATATTTAAAAAAAACTATATTTACTTGGTATCGCTGTAATTGGATTGAGCCGCAGAATAAAGTTAAGTTGTCGTTTTTATCGCACAGTGAAAGCCGTAAAACGAAACCCAAAAAGCAATGGAGGAATCACAGTATTTTCCAATGTCCGCCCGCAGAGTAATTTTTTTTCCCGTTTCCCAGTACATTATATGGTACTTTAAATAGTACCAATAGAAACTACAGCTCCTCCCGCAAAAAAAAAGCCCTCACACCACTATTGACGGAAAAATAAAAAAGTTATGGCTCTTGGAAGGCGGCTCCGTCCTGAAGGGGTTAAGGTAAGGGGGCTTTTCTGTAAAATGTTATGTGTGAGAGAAGTTCAGTAAGGCCTTATTTACACGAACGTTGCGCACTTCGTACGTGACTCCATGAGAGTCTATGGAGTGATGCGTGAAAAGAACGGACATGTCCTATTTTCCCACGGACCCTTCACACGGTCCGTTGAAACAACGGCTGTTTGAGCGGCCACATTGAATTACGTAGGTCCGTGGGACGGCCGCTGTTTCAATGGCCGTCCCGTGGACGTTTAACACGCTCGTGTAAATAAGGCCTTAGTGTGCGTGCAGGGGAGGCTCAACTTTTTTGTTCCCTAAGGCCTGCTTCACGTCTCCGGTCTGTGAGATATGGACCGGATGTCGGACGTATTTCCCGGACCGATCACAGTTCAGGATGCCGGGCTCCTAGTATTATAGTTATCTATGACGCTAGGTGTTAGGGATCTGCCAGGTACTTCATCTAGCTATACTCCTGGGATTAATCAATCCACACCTGAGGCCAGACCTGTTCGACTGACACCATCTCCCACCAACCAGGGTGGAAGGCTCAGGAGTGGCAGAGCCTATCGCGGCCTGGTCTGTCGGAGTTAGCTCCGCCCCCTGCCCTTTATTACCTGCCCTGTGCTCTCCCTCAGTGCTTGTAATTCTTTTGGATTCCTGGCCCCACTGCTGCTTGCTCCAGCCTGCTTCTGCCGTGCTTCTGCCTTGCTGCAGTTCTGCTCGACCTGCTTTGCTTTGCCCCTGGCTTGCTTCTGTCTCCGTGCCCGCTCGGGTGTACTCACTTCGTCCTGGTCCTGACTGTTCGTTCGCCGCCCCGTTTCCTCGTGGCGTTCCGTGGCTACTGCCCCTTCCCTTGCGTGTTCCCTGTTTGTCTTCCCGTGCACTTAGCCAGCGTAGGGACCGCCGCCCAGTTGTACCTCGTCGCCTAGGGCGGGTCGTTGCAAGTAGGCAGGGACAGGGCGGTGGGTAGATTAGGGCTCACTTCCCCTTCACCTCCTTCCTGCCATTACATAATTACAAGCCTTTACCTAGTCTACCATTTCTCCTACGCTGACGCTATCATGGACCCCCTTGAGACCCTGACCCAGCAGATGCAGGGCCTCTCCCTACAGGTCCAGGCCCTGGCCCAAAGGGTCAATCAGGGTGACGCTGCTTTAGTAGTACCCCTCACCTCACCTCTAGAACCTGACCTCAAGCTACCTGACCGGTTTTCAGGGGACCGTAAGACGTTTCTCTCCTTCCGGGAGAGTTGCAGACTGTATTTCCGCCTAAAGCCCCACTCCTCAGGTTCCGAGAACCAGCGGGTGGGTATCATCATATCCCGACTCCAGGAAGGGCCCCAAGAGTGGGCCTTCTCCTTGGCTCCTGACGCCCCTGAACTTTCCTCTGTTGATCGTTTTTTCTCTGCCCTCGGACTCATTTACGACGAGACTGACAGGACTGCTTTAGCCGAGAGTCAGCTGGTGACCTTACGTCAGGGTAGGAGACCGGTTGAGGAATACTGTTCTGATTTTAGGAAGTGGTGCGTAGCTTCTCAGTGGAACGATCCGGCCCTAAGGTGCCAGTTTAGGTTAGGATTATCTGACGCCCTGAAGGATCTGCTGGTTAGCTACCCCTCGCCTGACTCCCTTGACCAGGTTATGGCCCTAGCAGTACGACTTGACCGACGTCTCAGGGAACGTCAGCTAGAACGCTTCAGTGTGCTCCCCTCTGACTTTTCTGCGATCCCCCCCGAGGTCCCGTCTCCTCGCCCCTCCACGGAGGACTCGGAGGTACCTATGCAACTCGGGGCCTCCATGTCCCCTCGACAACGTAGGGAGTTTCGCAGAATGAATGGTCTCTGCTTCTACTGTGGGGACGACAAGCATCTACTGAACACCTGTCCCAGGCGCAAGAATAAGAAGCCGGAAAACTTCCGCGCCTAAGTGATCATCGGGGAGGTCACTTGGGCGCACAGGTATTTCCCGTTAATGTGAAACGCAATAAAATTTTGCTTCCCTTTCAGGTCTCGTTTACTGGCCGGTCTGCCACGGGCAGTGCTTTCGTGGATTCTGGCTCATCTGCTAATATCATGTCTGTGGAATTTGCTATGTCTCTAAAGATGCCTTGTATTGATTTACCTTATCCTATCCCTGTAGTAGGAATCGACTCAACCCCCCTTGCTAATGGTTATTTTACTCAGCATACTCCTGTTTTTGAACTCCTGGTTGGCTCCATGCATTTGGAGCAGTGCTCTGTACTGGTGATGCAGGGATTATCGTCTGATCTGGTTTTAGGCCTTCCCTGGTTGCAGTTGCATAATCCCACATTTGATTGGAATACTGGGGATCTCACCAAATGGGGTAATGAATGTCTTATGTCATGTCTTTCTGTTAACTCTATTTCTCCCCGGGAGGAGGTAAACACGCTTCCTGAGTTTGTTCAGGACTTCGCCGATGTGTTTTCTAAGGAGGCCTCCGAGGTGTTGCCCCCCCATAGAGATTACGATTGCGCTATCGATTTGGTGCCTGGTGCCAAGCTTCCTAAGGGTAGGATATTTAATCTTTCATGTCCTGAACGTGAAGCGATGAGGGTGTATATCCAAGAATGCCTGGCCAAGGGTTTCATTCGCCCCTCGACTTCTCCTGTAGGTGCTGGCTTCTTCTTCGTGGGGAAGAAGGATGGTGGTCTTAGGCCGTGCATTGATTATCGTAACCTGAATAAAGTCACCGTAAGGAACCAGTACCCACTTCCTTTGATTCCGGATCTTTTTAATCAGGTTCAGGGAGCCCAATGGTTTTCTAAGTTCGATCTACGGGGGGCATATAACCTTATCCGCATCAAAGAGGGGGATGAGTGGAAAACTGCGTTCAACACACCCGAGGGTCATTTCGAATACCTGGTCATGCCCTTTGGGTTGTGTAATGCCCCTGCTGTCTTCCAGAATTTTATTAATGAAATCCTGAGAGAGTACCTGGGTAATTTTCTTGTTGTGTACCTTGATGACATACTGGTGTTTTCCAAGGACTGGTCCTCCCACGTGGAGCATGTCAGGAAGGTGCTCCAGGTCCTTCGGGAGAATAATCTGTTTGCTAAGACTGAAAAATGTGTCTTTGGGGTACAGGAGATACCATTTTTAGGGCAAATCCTCACTCCTCATGAATTCCGCATGGACCCTGCCAAGGTTCAAGCTGTGGCGGAATGGGTCCAACCTGCCTCCCTTAAGGCGTTACAGTGTTTTTTAGGGTTCGCCAACTATTACAGGAGATTTATTGCCAACTTCTCGGTCGTCGCTAAGCCTCTTACGGACCTTACCCGCAAGGGTGCCGATGTCCTCCATTGGCCCCCTGAGGCCGTCCAGGCCTTTGAGACTCTCAAGAAGTGCTTTATCTCGGCCCCCGTGCTGATTCAGCCCAACCAAGAGGAGCCATTTATTGTGGAGGTTGACGCTTCCGAGGTGGGAGTGGGGGCCGTCTTGTCCCAGGGTACCAGCTCCCTCACCCATCTCCGCCCCTGTGCTTACTTTTCTAGGAAGTTTTCGCCCACGGAGAGTAACTATGATATTGGCAACCGCGAACTTCTAGCCATTAAATGGGCTTTTGAGGAGTGGCGGCACTTCCTGGAGGGGGCCAGACACCAGGTAACGGTCCTTACGGATCACAAGAATCTGGTTTTCCTAGAATCGGCCCGGAGGCTTAATCCTAGACAAGCTCGGTGGGCACTATTCTTTACCAGATTTAATTTCTTGGTTACCTATAGGGCTGGGTCCAAGAATATTAAGGCTGACGCTCTGTCACGTAGTTTCATGGCCAATCCTCCTTCCGAGAAGGATCCTGTTTGTATTTTACCCCCTGGTATAATCGTCTCTGCCACGGATTCTGATTTAGCTTCTGATATCGCGGCTGATCAGGGTGCAGCTCCCGGGAACGTCCCTGGGGACAAACTGTTTGTTCCCCTGCAATACCGGCTGAGGGTACTCAGGGAAAACCATGACTCCGCTCTATCTGGTCATCCTGGCATCTTGGGCACCAAACACCTCATTACCAGAAACTATTGGTGGCCTGGGTTGCCTAAAGATGTTAGGGCTTACGTCGCCGCTTGTGAGGTTTGCGCTAGGTCCAAAACCCCTAGGTCCCGACCTGCGGGCCTACTACGTTCCTTGCCCATCCCCCAGAGACCTTGGACCCATATCTCCATGGATTTTATCACCGATTTGCCTCCATCTCAGGGCAAGTCGGTGGTGTGGGTGGTAGTCGACCGCTTCAGCAAGATGTGCCACTTTGTGCCCCTTAAGAAGCTACCTAACGCCAAGACGTTAGCTTCTTTGTTTGTGAAACACATCCTGCGTCTCCATGGGGCCCCAGTCAATATCGTTTCTGACAGAGGGGTACAATTTGTTTCCTTATTTTGGAGAGCTTTTTGTAAAAAGTTGGAGATTGATCTGTCCTTCTCCTCCGCCTTCCATCCCGAAACTAATGGCCAAACGGAAAGGACCAACCAATCCCTGGAACAATATTTAAGGTGTTTCATCTCTGACTGTCAATTCGATTGGGTCACATTCCTTCCCCTTGCTGAATTTTCCCTGAATAACCGGGTCAGTAACTCGTCAGGGGTCTCCCCGTTTTTCTGTAATTTCGGGTTTAACCCAAGGTTCTCCTCCGTCTCCCCTGGTTGTTCCAATAATCCTGAGGTAGAGGAGGTTCATCGGGAACTGTGCACTGTCTGGGCCCAGGTTCAGAAGAACCTAGAGGCGTCCCAGAGCGCACAAAAGATTCAGGCGGATAGTAGACGTTCTGCTAACCCCCGGTTTGTCGTCGGGGATTTGGTCTGGTTGTCGTCCAGGAACTTGCGCCTTAAGGTCCCGTCCAGGAAGTTTGCTCCCCGATTTATTGGACCTTATAAGATCATTGAAGTCCTCAACCCTGTATCCTTCCGTCTGGAGCTCCCCCCATCCTTTCGCATACATGACGTCTTCCATGCCTCCCTCCTTAAACGCTGCTCCCCGTCCTGGTCCCCCTCGAGGATACCTCCTGTTCCCGTTCTCACCCCTGAAGGGGTGGAATTCGAGGTGGCCAAGATTATGGACAGTAGGATGGTCCAGGGCTCCCTCCAGTACCTGGTCCATTGGAGAGGATACGGGCCGGAGGAGAGGACTTGGGTACCTGCCCGTGATGTTCACGCTGGGGTATTGATCAGGAGGTTCCACCTCCTCTTCCCCACTAAACCGGGTCCCCTTAGTAAGGGTCCGGTGGCCCCTCATAAAAGGGGGAGTACTGTTAGGGATCTGCCAGGTACTTCATCTAGCTATACTCCTGGGATTAATCAATCCACACCTGAGGCCAGACCTGTTCGACTGACACCATCTCCCACCAACCAGGGTGGCAGGCTCAGGAGTGGGAGAGCCTATCGCGGCCTGGTCTGTCGGAGTTAGCTCCGCCCCCTGCCCTTTATTACCTGCCCTGTGCTCTCCCTCAGTGCTTGTAATTCTTTTGGATTCCTGGCCCCACTGCTGCTTGCTCCAGCCTGCTTCTGCCGTGCTTCTGCCTTGCTGCAGTTCTGCTCGACCTGCTTTGATTTGCCCCTGGCTTGCTTCTGTCTCCGTGCCCGCTCGGGTGTACTCACTTCGTCCTGGTCCTGACTGTTCGTTCGCCGCCCCGTTTCCTCGTGGCGTTCCGTGGCTACTGCCCCTTCCCTTGCGTGTTCCCTGTTTGTCTTCCCGTGCACTTAGCCAGCGTAGGGACCGCCGCCCAGTTGTACCTCGTCGCCTAGGGCGGGTCGTTGCAAGTAGGCAGGGACAGGGCGGTGGGTAGATTAGGGCTCACTTCCCCTTCACCTCCTTCCTGCCATTACACTAGGACTCCCTCATACCTCCCAACTTTTTAACTCGGAAAAGAGGGACATTTTAAGCCACGCCCCTAACCACGCCCAATATCCCGCATAAACACATCAAATCACGGCCAGATCCTTCTGCAAATAACGCGCACATTCTCACTGCGGATCTCTAGACTGTCTGGATATCACAGATATTATGGATCCGACTATGTCGTCTTTGTGTTACTTTTCCTATCTTGGGTATAACATTTGCTCATCACGGCGGCAGCAGCTGCAGGACAAACCAAAAGGCTGAGAACAATGAGAGTCAAGAGGGAGACCCTGTGGTGGATGACTTTTCAATTGACAGGTAGCAGAGTTACATGATGGGGATTTTTTTTTTCCAGTTGTGTAACTCTGCTACCAGACAATGGAAAAATCATCCACATGAGCTCCCTTGTAGATCGTTCCATACACAGCCCCCCTATAGATAGCGCCACACACAGCCCCCCTTGTAGATCGCTCCACACACAGCCCCCTGTAGATAGTGCCACACACAGTCCCCCTGTAGATAGCTCCACACACAGTCCCCCTGTAGATAGCTCCACACACAGCCCCCTGTAGATAGCTCCACACACAGCCCCCCTGTAGATAGCTCCACACACAGCCCCCCTGTAGATAGCTCCACACACAGCCCCCTGTAGATAGCGCCACACACAGTCCCCCTGTAGATAGCTCCACACACAGCCCCCTGTAGATAGCTCCACACACAGCTCCCTGTACATAGCGCCACACACAGCCCCCCTGTATATAGCTCCACACACAGCCCCCTGTATATAGCTCCACACACAGCCCCCTGTAGATAGCTCCACACACAGCCCCCTGTATATAGCTCCAGATACAGCCCCCCTGTAGATACCTCGACACAGAGCCCCCCTGTAGATAGATCCAGATACAGCCCCCCTTTAGATTGTTCCACACAACCCCCCTGTACATAGCTCCAGATACAGCCCCCCTGTAGATTGCTCCACACAGCCCCCAGTACATAGCGCCACATATAGCACCCCCTGTAGATAGCTCCAGACACAGCCCCCCTGTAGATAGCTCCCTGTAGGTAGCGCAACACAGCCCTCTTATAAGAGGTAGCCGGCCCTACTGCTGCTACTCTCCGCTCTGCTGTCACTCACCGTCAGAAGAAGGCAGGCGTTCTCACTAGTGTCGATGCCGGCCCGGGAGTGGACCAGTCCAGTCACCTGACCTGTCACATGACTGGTGAGGTCAGTTGACAGGTCAGGTGACTGGACTGGTCCACACCCGTGCCGGCATCGATCCCAGTGAGAACACCGCCGCAATACTCCTGCCTTCTTTTGATCGCTGCTGCAGTCGTCTGGTATGCAGGGCGCCTGTCAGCAGCGATCAGCTGTTTTGATACAGCTGCAGCGCCCAGCGGGACATTTTGCAGACCGCCCGGGACGGCGGGACAGAGGTGAGAAACCGGAACTATCCCGCCGGATCCGGGACGGTTGGGAGGTATTCTCCCTGCGGGAAAACTGTTCCGTACTGTAATCATGTTTACAGTACGAGACAGTTTTCCCGCAGGGAGGAAGTGACTCACAGCGTCATAGATAACTATAATACTTGGAGCCCGGCTCCCTGAACTGTGATTGGTCCGGGAAATACGGCCGATATACGGTCCATATCTCACAGACCGGACACATGTAGCAGGCCTTAGGTTAGGGTACACCCACACGTAGCGGTTGAGGTGCAGTTAAAAAACACATGAAAACCGCATCTGAAAAAACGCATGCGGTTCTATCATGACCTGCCGTGGTTTTGTGATGCAGTAATTGGCCTAACAAGTTTCATAGGTGAAACATTTATTACCACATTGCAAAATTGCGGTAAAATCACAGCAGTTGTTCATATGCTGTTTTTAACTGCAACTTAAACGATACGTGTGACTATACCCTAACCCTAAGGGCTTATTCAGACGAACATATAATACGTCCGTGCAACGCGCGTGATTTTCATGTGCGTCGCACGGACCTATGTTAGTCAATGGGGACATTCAGACTGTCAGTGATTTTCATGCAGCGTGTGTCCTCTGCGTAAAACTCACAACATGTCCTATACTTGACCGTGTTTCGCGCAGCACGCACCCATTGAAGTCAATGGGTGCGTGCAAATCGCGCACGGCACATGGAAGCAGTTCCGGGTGCCACGCGTGATTCGCGCTACAGTAGTTAAAACTATGAATGAAAACAGAAAAGCACCACATGCTTTTCTGTTTGTAAACATAAAAACAGAGTATCATCATGATGCCGGCTGCGCGAAAATCACTCAGCCACGCATCATATGCTGATGACACACAGACTTTTTGCGCGCACAAAACGCAGCGTTTTTTGCGCGCGCAAAACGGACACGTCCGTGTGAATAAGGCCTTATAGTGGTGTTTTTCTGTGACATTTTTCATTAAGTAACATTTTGTACAGACTTTTTTTTCTGGCTTTTTTGACGTCCTATAGAGAAGCCTAGGAGAAAAAAACTAAAAAAAAAAACACAACACCCAAAGCATGTTGCCGCAAAAAGACACAAAAAGCACCACAAACAAAAATATAGTGTATGTAGTGTTATCCCACCACAACAACTTATCCCCTGTCCACAGGATAGGTGATAAGTGTTTGATCGCTGGTGGTTCCACCGATCAAGAGAACTTGGGTCCCGAGTCCCCTGTAAGAGCCTGGCGGCAGGTCACAGATGCGCACTGACGCGCCATTTATTCTATATGGGACTGCCGGAGATAGCTGAGCTCGGCTATTTCTGGCAGTCCCTAATGAATGAAGCAGCTGTGCACGTGTATCACCGCGACCTTCATATAGGGGACCCGGGACCCAAGTTCTCTTGATTATTCTAGCGCTGTATCTGGGACTGCACATGCGTGTGCGATACCAACATGAAAACATCTAACGACAGCCGGATTTAAAGCCCTGTCACCCATACCTCCCAACTTTTGAATTCGGAAAAGAGGGACATTTTAAGCCACGCCCCTAACCACGCCCAATATCTGTCATAAACACATCAAATCACGGCCAGATCCTTCTGCAAATAACACGCACACATTCTCACTGCGGATCTCTAGACTGTCCGGATATCACAGATATTATGGATCCGGTTATATCGTCTTTGTGTTACTTTTCCTATCTTGGGTATAACATTTGCTCATCACGGCGGCAGCTGCTGCAGGACAAACCAAAAGTCTGAGAACAATGAGAGTCAAGAGGGAGACCCTGTGGTGGATGACTTTTCAATTGACAGGTAGCAGAGTTACACGATGGGGATTTTTTTTTCCAGTTGTGTAACTCTGCTACCGGACAATGGAAAAATCATCCACCAGAGCCCCCCTGTAGATTTCTCCACACACAGCCCCCCTGTACATAGCTCCACACACACAGCCCCCCTGTAGATAACTCCACACACAGCCCCCCTTTAGATTGCTCCACACCCAGCCCCCTGTACATAGTGCCAGACTCAGCCCCCCTGTAGATAGCTCCACACACAGCCCCCCTGTAGATTGCTCCACACACAGCCCCCCTGTACATAGAGCCAGACACAGCCCCCTGTAGATAGCTCCAGATACAGCCCCTATGTAGATAGCTCCACACACAGCCCCCTGTAGATAGCTCCAGATACAGCCCCCCTGTAGATAGCTCCACACACAGCCCCCTTGTACATAGCTCCAGACACAGCCCCCCTGTAGATAGCTCCACACACAGCCCCCTGTAGATAGCTCCAGATACAGCCCCCTGTAGATAGCTCCACACACAGCCCCCCTGTGCATAGCTCCAGACACAGCCCCCTGTAGATAGCTCCACACACAGCCCCCCTGTAGATAGTGCCAGACACAGCCCCCTGTAGATAGCGCCACACACAGCCCCCCTGTACATAGCGCCAGACACAGCCCCCCTGTAGATTGCTCCATACAGCCCCCCTGTACATAGTGCCAGACACAGCCCCCCTGTAGATAGCTCCAGATACAGCCCCCCTGTAGATAGCTCCAGATACAGCCCCCCTGTAGATAGCTCCAGATACAGCCCCCCTGTAGATAGCTCCACACACAGGCCCCCTGTAGACAGCTCCAGATACAGCCCCCTGTAGATTGCTCCACACAGCCCCCCTGTACATAGCGCCAGACACAGCACCCCTGTAGATAGCTCCCTGTAGGTAGCGCAACACAACCCCCTTATAAGAGTTAGCTGGCCCTACTGCTGCCACTCTCCGCTCTGCTGTCACTCACCATCAGAAGAAGGCAGGAGTCTTGTGGCGGCGTTCTCACTGGTGTCGATGCCGGCCCGGGAGTGGACCAGTCTTGTCATCTGACCGGTGATGTTTTTCACTGTGTTTTTTGCCCATCGGCGCCCTATGGCCGCAGCCGAAAAACGCAGAGAAAAATGCGGCAAAGTGCAGGCAGGTCAAAATCTGCCTCAAAATTCCTGAAGGAATTTTGAGACAGATTTTTCCACCTGCAAAAAAAACTCTGTCTGAACTTTGCCTTAGGCCGTGTTCACACGGGGCGCATACGCTGTGTAAAAGCATGCAGAGTATCCGCTTCTGTGCGCCACAGGGAATTCCGGGCGAAGAAGCCCAAACTTTGGTGCAGTTTTTTGCCCGAAATGCGGAAAACTACTGCATTAACGCAGGCTGGCCTCCAGGGATGACGTTTTATCTCAGGAGGCCGGCTTGGAGGAAGAAACACAGACAAAGTATAGTGGGGTTTTTTTTTATTCAGAGTTGTGTTTTTTTTGTGGCGGAATCGCTGTGAACCCACTGCAAAAAACACAACAACTGCTATTTGTTGCGGGATTTACCTCCCCATCGAATTCAATGGGGAAAATTTGCAACAAATAATCAGCGTTTACGCAAATACGTAATTTCTTCTATCTCCTCCACTTTGCTGCTACTGTATTTGCTGCGTTTTTTCCGTCCGCGATTCCTGATGGAAAAAACGCAGCAATTCCGCAACGTGGGAACAAGCCCTTACAGTGTTTTTATTGTGCAAACGTACTTATTAAAAAACCCTCTACATATTTGGTATCGCCGTAATAATACTGACCCATAGAATAAAGGTACCATGTTATTTATGCCGCATAGCAAAATTTTAAACGTTAAAGAAAAATTTCTGAGTTTTTTTCAATCCCTGCCGAAATTATTATTTTTTTTTATAAAGTTAATCAATATACTATGTGCACCCAAACATAGTGTCATTGAAAAATACAACCCGTCTCGAAAAAAAACAAGCCCCATATAGTGATGTCGACGGAAAAATAAAAAAGCTACGGCTCTTGGACTGCGAAGATGAAAAAACGACAAAGAATGCTAGGTCATTACGGGCAAAATAGGCCTTGTCATTAAGGGGTTAAAAGTGTTCTGTATAGATGGAGGGTGGATCTTCAGAATCATGTCCTCTGGTAGGACCAAGAAATCCTAGTCCAACATTGGGGAGAAGTAATATGAGTTGGACCCTGTACCTTGACCTTGAGGGCCACACAAGTACCGGAAAAAAGCGCTTGCGGGAAAAAGAAGCGACATGCCCTATCTTGAGGCATTTTCCACCTCAAAAAATCCTGGTTGAAATCAATGGCGACCTAAAAAAAAGGCTGCGAATGGCTGTGGCGTTTTATGGCAAAAAGGTTTGCGTTTTTTTCCTTTACTTGTTGAAGAAAGAGGTAAAAAAACAACGCAGCAACAAAACGGCACTAAAAACGCCTGTGGGGCAAAACCACTAAAAAAAAAACGGAGCTGATTTTTCCTGGCAGAATTTTCTGCCTGCAAAAAACTCAGTGTGAACAGGGCCTTAAACTACAATCTCCAATAAATGCTTTACCGAGAACAAGGTGCTCATCACAAAGGACCACCCAAAGGCTCACCAGCTAATCCCTCACCGGTGCCGGTCCCCATTGTATACAGGTCCCCTGTGTAGCTACACATGTATATTCACCTATCTCTTATACAGACTGTGAAAGTGCTAAAATAACAAAACCTAATAATAATAATTAATAATAATAATAAAAAAAAAAGCTGAGTTTCCAAATATAAGAACCTCTAATAATATCCATTACATGCCAAAACGGGTTGTCACCCAGCTTTCCATAGGCACTGATTGGCATATGAACCCACATTGTTTATCCTCCACTTTTCCTCTCTCTTTATTTCTCAGCCTGTTTAAGGCTATGTTCACGCTATTTGACGCGGAAACCGCGCCGCAAAACTCGTCAAAAACGGCCCTAAAATGTCTCCCATTGATTTCAATGGGAGGCGGAGGCGTCTTTTTCCCGCGAGCGGTAAAACCGTCTCGCGGGAGAAAGAAGGGACATGCCCTATCTTCGGGCGTTACGCCTCTGACCTCCCATTGACTTCAATGAGAGGCAGGGAAAGCGTATCTTGCGGCGTTTTATGCCCACAGCGCTGAATGGCCGCAGGCGAAAAATTCCGCGAAAAACGCCGTGCAGGGAGAGGAAAATCTGCCTCAAACGTCCAAACGGAATTTTGAGGCAGAAATTCCGCCTGCAAAAAACTCTGTGTGAAAATTTAAAAAAAACAAACTTAATTTCAATGATAAGATGTTTAGGGGTTGTTGCTGGGACCACTATGTCATCAGGGACCACTGTGTCATCAGGGACCACTGTGTCAAGACTGACTTCCATGTAGGATCACAAAACATGACATGGGATACATTGGGATCTAAAGGCATCCATGGCATCTACTTATTTACTGGTGCTTACTGCTGTCCTCCAGCACTGAGAACCACACGAGATGCAGCTATTAGCTTCAGTTATCAAAGGGGGCTGCCGAATACAACCCTAGGGCATGTGACCAGTGTCTGTCCATTCTAGATTTATGCAGCTATTGCATCATTTTTGTTTCCAAATTTACAAAGTATGGGAGCAAGGACCGCAAAACACGAAAAAACGGATATGCTCCATAATTCCCGGCACAGTTCTGCAGCACGGACACCCATCCGTAGCGATACGGAAAGGTGTCTGCAGTCAATAGAACTGAATGGGGCCGTAATTACGGCAGAATTTACGGTCGTGTGCATAGGGCCTTAGACATGATGTAATCTGGAATCAGTACAAGATTTTTACGCTCCACGTGCTTCAGCACATGGTGGCCATTGTTACTCTTAGACGCTTCCACGTGTTAATAATAGCACTTTTTCGGAAGGGGGAGGCGGGGTTATGGTTCTGCCAGTTTATCTCCTTTCCGTTTTTCATAACTTTTAGGACAAGTGTTGTTTGAAAAACTTGCAAAAATTCAGAATAAATTATCAGTATGAGCTGCTAATTTTATTTAACAGAAAGTTGTACAAAAACGATAAAATCCTCTTTGTAACTTCATATCGGACACGATTCGCTATATCACGTGTACAGTGTCAACGCAGAAAGAGCAGGGGGGGGGCGATCTTCCTTCTTTGTATTGGCTGTAAAAAGTTTGTATTTATTATGTATAAAATTGTTGAATAATTAAAAAAGAAAAAGTGGATTATAGAGAAGACTCGTCTTGTGTAATGTTGGGGTCTTGTTTTTTTGCCTACAGGTGTGTGTGTGTGTGTGTGTGTGTGTATATACAAAATATGTTTAAATGTATATGAACCCCTGACCATCACACCTATAACATCTTGTTGGACATCCGATACCAAAACCAGGGGCATTGATCCCCCCCCCCAACTTATTTCCCGACATCTCCTACCCCCTCGCCATGTTTTGAAATGTAATTTTGTTCACAATTTTTTTAATGTAACGCGAGTATAAAAGCATTTCTACATTTTACAAGCGATGTAGTTCTATAATGTAATTAACATAAAATAAATTAAAAGAAAATAAATTAAAGAGGCCACACACAGCCCCCTGTAGATAGCGCCACACAGCCCCTCTCTTGTAGATAGTGCCACACACAGCCCCCTGTAGATAGTGTCACACACAGCCCCCTGTAGATAGTGCCACACACAACCCCCCTGTAGATAGTGCCACACACAACCCCCCTGTAGATTGTGCCACACACAGATTGTGCCACACACAGCCCCCTGTAGATAGTGCCACACACAACCCCCTGTAGATTGTGCCACACACAGCCCCCTGTAGATAGCGCCACAAAGCCCCTCTCTTGTAGATTGTGCCACACACACAGCCCCCTGTAGATAGTGCCACACACAGCCCCCTGTAGATAGTGCCACACAGCCCCCCTTGCAAATACTGC
The DNA here is from genome assembly GCF_050947455.1 of Rhinoderma darwinii. Classification (NCBI taxonomy): domain Eukaryota; kingdom Metazoa; phylum Chordata; class Amphibia; order Anura; family Rhinodermatidae; genus Rhinoderma; species Rhinoderma darwinii. Next base: position 17,304,156 of record NC_134688.1, on the reverse strand, counting down.
CACACAGCCCCCCTTGCAAATAGTGCCACACAGCCCCCCTTGTAGATAGTGCCACGCACAGCCCGCTGCCCCTTTGTAAATAGCGCCACACTCCCCCCCTTGTAAATAGTGCCACATTCCCCCCCTTGTACTTAGCGCCACATTGTGAACAGACCGGTGAGCAGTAGCCTACCGCTACCACTCTCCGCTCTGCCTGGTGTGACTTACCGGAGGAGCCGAGGAGGTCATGCGGCGCAGGCAGCGGCGGAGTTTCTTCTGACGAGGGTTGGTGACAGCCAGGGCCGGCCTTAGGTTGGATGGCGCCCTGTGCAGGACTCTCTATTGCCGCCCCCTACACAAACCAAAAATGAACCACATATATGGACACGCTGGAACATATATACTGTACATATAAAAAGACAGATATTTAGACATACAGGCAAATATACATATAAACATCTGGAATATATACATACAGGTAAATATATAGACGTACAAACACATATACACACACCGGCAGATAAATACACAGACAGGAACATATACAAATACATAAAAGGCACAAATATAGAAGCACAAAGACACATTCACAAACAGACCGATATATACGCACACAGGCACATATGTACACAGCACAGATAATGTAGATGTTACCTGCAGTCCTATGTAACACCACAGATAACACAGTGATAACTCTGAGTACAGATAATGTAGTAGCTGTTGCCTGCAGTCCTATGTAACACCACAGATAACACATTGTAGCAGAGCTGAGATTGTAATTTAGCACAATGTGTTATCTATGGAGTTGGGCTTCCTTTTGTGTCTTCACTTGTGTCTTGTGTCTTCTCTTCTGTAAGTGACCAGGGCAGATCTAGCAGATAATAATAACACTTACAGATGACCAGGGCAGATGTAGCAGATTATAATAGCACTTGAAGGTGACCAGGGCAGATCTAGCAGATAATAACACTTAGGGTATGTTCACACGGCCAAATTTCAGACGTATACGAGGCGTATTATGCCTCGTTTTACGTCTGAAAATAGGGCTGCAATACGTCGGCAAACATCTGCCCATTCATTTGAATGGGTTTGCCGACGTACTGTGCAGACGACCTGTCATTTACGCGTCGTCGTTTGACAGCTGTCAAACGACGACGCGTAAATTTACTGCCTCGGCAAAGAAGTGCAGGGCACTTCTTTGCCACGTAATTTGACCCGTTCTTCATTGAAATCAATGAAGCACGGCTCAAGGTTTACGAGCGTCTCAGACGCCTCGTAAATTACGAGGAGGAGCATCGAGGGTATGTTCACACGTAGTCAACAAAAACGTCTGAAAATCCAGAGCTGTTTTCAAGGGAAAACAGACCCTGCTTTTCAGACGTTTTTTTACCAACTCGCATTTTTCGCGGCGTTTTCACGCCGTTTTCGCGGCGTTTTTTACGTCCGTTTTTGGAGCTGTTTTCATTGGAGTCTTTGAGAAAACAGCTCCAAAAACGTCCAAAGAAGTGTCCTGCACTTCTTTTGACGAGGCTGTATTTTTACGCGTCGTCGTTTGACAGCTGTCAAACGACGATGCGTAAATAACAGGTCGTCTGCACAGTACGTCGGCAAACCCATTCAAATGAATGGGCAGATGTTTGCCGACGTATTGGAGCCGTATTTTCAGACGTAAAACGAGGCATAATACGCCTCGTATACGTCTGAAATTTGGCCGTGTGAACATACCCTTACGTGTGAAACGAGGCAGCTGTTAACAGTCTGTCTTTTCACACGTAACTGCCTCTCAGCGTGTGAACATACCCTTACAAGTGACCAGGGCAGATCAAGCAGATAATAATAGCACTTACATGAGACCAGGCAGATCTACCAGATAATAATAACACTTACAGTTGACCAAGGCAGATCAAGCAGATAGTAATAGCAATTGAAGGTGACCAGGTCAGATCTAGCAGATAATAATAACACTTACAGGTGACCAGGGCAGATCTACCAGATAATAATAACACTTACAGGTGACCAGGGCAGATCTAGCAGATAATAATAACACTTACAGGTGACTGGGGCAGATCTAGCAGATAATAATAACACTTACAGGTGACCAGGGCAGATCTAGCAGATAATAATAACACTTACAGTTGACCAAGGCAGATCTACCAGATAATAATAACACTTACAGTGGACCAAGGCAGATCAAGCAGATAATAATAGCACTTGAAGGTGACCAGGGCAGATCTAGCAGATAATAATAACGCTTACAGCTGACCAAGTCAGATCAAGCAGATAATAACACTTACAGGTGACCGGGGCAGATCTAGCAGATTACACATGTGACCAGTGCAGATCTAGCCCATAATAATAACACTTACAGATTAAGAGTTTACTATATACAAAATATTTTTTTCATGGTATGGCGACTAAGTGTTGAAAATGACTTTATTGTGTAGACCATTATGAGTTTAGACACGGATGTTTTGTAGCTTTTTTAAATCATCTTGCCTGGAGCGGCTACAAGTTCTATATCAGATTCATCTTTACACCAGGGAATAGAAGCGATCACAGAGCACTTTAGGCTGATCTGTGTGAAATTAACACTATAGCATTCAGCCTGAAGGAGGATGGATGCTGTACACACCAGTATATTATGTAAATTACCTAAGAGAAGTATAAAAGAAGATTTCCATTAATCCAGGGCAAAAATGGTGCCGTATTAGTACTTTGTAACTTTTTCAAAAACTATCGTGCAGTCAAGAATATACATTTATATGGCACCTATTCTTCCAGGTGACTTTTCAGAATAAGCTGTCGTACAGTATGTGTAGAATAACTATTTTTGCCCATTATATTTATATTATATTTTTTGTAGCACCAAAGGGTTTGAGAACTGCTACATAGTCCCAGTCAATTGATGCGTCTTCATGCAACGCATTCAAGGTGTCCGAGCAGTTAGAATTCGACCGATCACACATTGATGGCATATATAATAAATTTTTTACCCCTTTAAAGTGAATTTCTATAGAATCAGCCCTGAAATTTGATTCGATCCGAATAAATTAGCTGCGAATCACAAGTGCCCCGATTACCCTGTCTGACTATCTGATGTCTTCTAGGACTGTATCCAAGTGAGTCAGACAGGGCAATCAGGGCACTTGCGATTCCACCCCTAAAACAAAATAAACATGTTCACCTTCCCCTGGTTGTAGCAACGCGTCCCTGCCGGCCTCCTGAGATGACGTGTTTTTTTTCAAGCGACCGCTGTATTTTGTGATTGGCTGCAGCGGTCACATAGGGCAAAACAACGTCATCTCAGGAGGCCGGCAGGTGTTGTGGTGAGTACGGTATTTCTCTTCCCCTCTCTTGTTTTTCTCTAATCTGTAAAATAGCAGCCACGAACCCCTAAAGTTTCGGATTTCGACAAGTCCGAAACTTTGGGGAAATTCGGACCGAATTTGATTTGTGCTGAATCAGTTCGCTAATAGTTCAGTAATAAATGAATCACCTCAAAATGTTAGACTGAAAAAAAAACACAAGGGGTTGATGAAAATTTATTTTAAGATTGAGATTAACTTGATTCAAGATGGACCTTCAATAGTATATTTGGGAACAGTAAATTCCTATTATGTGTCTCAACAGAATCACATTTTTGGAGAGCCGCTCCGTTCCTCCCCGCCGCTGTGTAATGACGCAGCTGCAGCGATCATGTGCCCATATACACATGTGACCGCTGCAGCCAAGGACTGGTCTCATGTGGGTATACAAGCACATCATCGCTGCAGCTATCAATACACAGCATCGGGGAGGAACGGAAGCGGCGGTGCTGGAACTACGGGGATCCGAGAGGTAAGTAATGTCTCTTTTCTATTTTTTTGCACCCATCCTACATTGGCTAATTTTTGAAATAACTCAGAAAACCCATTTAAATACAAGGATAGGTTAAAAACCTAAATCTTTGCCCCGGGTAAAGAAAAACGTATCTGTGACTACTAAGAAAGCCTTCTTTCTTAGGCCCTCTTCACATCGCGGTTTGACCTTCTGTCAGAAGTACTGTATAGGTCGGAAGGACTCAACATGTATGCTTTCAACAGACAGCTGCAAAGTATTCCACTGTATGGTATACATTGGGATACGTCGCCCGGGGACGTCGGCCGTGGTGAAGCTCCTGCAGTTATTGTCCATAGCTTATCGTCAGTATCTTCTCCATGGCTGGAGTCCTCAGGCAGATCATCAACTATTGCTTCGACCAGGGACTCAGGCCTCGGGGTGGGACTCCTGATGTCACTGTCCATATATGGACAGTGATGTCAGGAGCTTCCTCAAGCCCGGATTCCCTCAGGCAGAGCGGCTGCACAGGAAGGTTCAGCGACATAACTGTCCATTTATATACAGTTATGTCACTGGAGCTTCTAGATGTATACATTTAATGTATACCTGTGGCGAATACCTAACAGTGGCATCCATCACCGATAGGCTCCCATCTTGAAAAAAGTATATTGCACGGTATACGATTTTTTGCAAGATCAGTGAGGATGGAATTCTACGCTACTACGCTATTCCATCCTTCAAAAAAAAAAGTATACCAGCCCGACGGAGGCCGAAAGGACACTCTTTTGGCCTCTGTCAGGCTAATGGAGCCCTATTGACATGTTTATCGTGTACGTTGGGAGCTTTGTTTCTACGTACACGATAAACGTAGGTCACAAATGCAACGTGAAGGAAGCCTAATAATGTGATGATTTATTGTAGAGTGTATCGAGTTTGGTTAATTGATGCCATTATCTTGTTTGTGAAGTAACAGCTCTAATGTTCTACCTGTGTAAAGCAAAAATAATTGTATCAAAGATTTTCCCTCTTCATTTTGTTCCTGAATAGAAGTCTTTAAGTGATTGGTATAATTACTGTGATTGACTGATGTCAGCCCTTTCATCTCTCGGATCGCTGAATTCCCTCAGCGCAATTTAAATTCACGCTTTAAAATTAACAAGTTCCGCAGGTGAAGTGAATTAATGAAATAGAGGCACAAGATACAAAGGGTTTAATTGTATCCATCCTGTTGTTTGTTCTGACACATTATTTTATTACCTAAAAGGCGCACCGACAGGGAGGTAACAAGTGCCCTGCTGGTCCCCTTACCCCCTGGGTCCTTTTCCTATCCACAACAGAGCAGTTGACCAGCAGTAGTTTTCTCTTATTGGTTTACAAGGTCTGGAGATGCTTGTGCCGCGGTTTACCAGCCCATTTGCAGTATACCCGGAGCCTGGAGACATGGAGCTGGCACCTGCTGCCTCTGCGTCTAGTCAAAGAGCTTTCTTACCTTGGATGTGGGTTCAAGAATATATTAGGGAATTTCATAAATAACAATTCCATCACATACCCATAATGCTTAGCAAGTGTCTGAAGTTACTAGAGTCTACCAATACCAATGTACAGGGTTGTGGGGATGCTAATCCTAACATTAAGGACTACTCCAGCCAAAGGAATTTATCGGTAAACCCTTATAATAGGTGAGGGTTCCACCCTGGGCCCCGACCCCTGATAAAGCTGCCTGCTCGCCTTTCTTTCTTTCCTTCTTTATTTCTCATTCTTTCTTTCTTTATGTAACGGCAGGGGGTAGGGAGACGGACAAGTGAGCCCTAATCTACCCGCCACTCTGTCCCTGCCTACTTGCAACGACCCGCCCTAGGCGACGGGGTACAACTGGGCGGCGGTCCCTGCGCTCAGTAAGTGCACGACAAACACGACAAACATACAAGGAACACAAGCAAGGAAAAGGGGCCGTTGCCCACGGCAACACCGTGAGCAACCAGAGTGGTGAACGAGCCGAGTCAAGCCAGGAGTGTGCAAGGTACAAAACGAAAAGCAGAAGAGTAGTCGGTAAGCCAGGGTCTGTATGGAGCAGGATCAAAAATAGCAGGAGCTGTAGCTGGGCCAGGAACCACAAGGAAGGAAACAAAAGCAATAACAAGCACCGAGGGACAGGAAGTGCAGGCTTAAATAGACCGAGGGCGGGAGCTAGCTGAGTCTGGCCAGGTTACGATAGGCTCTCCCACTCCTAAGCCTGCCAGCCTGAATGGTGGAAGCAGGAGTCAGTCTCAGGGATGTATTCTCAGGTACTGACTGATTAGTTCTGGGAGTTAACCCCGCAGTGCCTGGCAGATCCTTTACACTTTACTTTTTTCTTTCTTTACTTTTTTCTTTCTTTCTTTCTTTTATTCTGTCCTTTTCTTTCCTTCTTTCTTTTCTCCCTCCCTCCCTTTCTTCCTTCCTTTCTTTTTTTGTCTTCCTCCATTCCTTCCTTTCTTCCTTTCTCCCTCCTTCCTTCCTTCCTTCCTTCCTTTCTTCCTTTCTTTCGTCCTTCCTTCCTTTCTCCCTCCCTCCCTTCCTTCCTTCCTTCCTTCCTTCCTTCCTTTCTTCCTTGCTTTCTTCCTTCCTTTCTCCCTCCCTCCCTTCCTTCCTTTCTTCCTTCCTTTCTTTTTTGTCTTCCTCCATTCCTTCCTTCTTCCTTTCTTTATTTCTCCCTCCTTTCTTCATTCCTTTCTTCCTTCCTTCCTTCCTTTCTTCCTTCCTTTCTCCTTTTCCTTCCTTCCCTCCTTCCTTCTTTTCCTTTCTTTCTTTCTTTCTCTTTATTTTTCCTTCTTTCTTTCTCTTTATTTTTCCTTCTTTCTTTCCCTTTCTTTTTCCTACTTTCTTTCATTCTTTATTTTTCTTTCTTTCTTTCTTTCTTTCTTTCTTTCTTTCTTTCTTTCTTTCTTTCTTTCTTTCTATCTTTCTTTCTTTCTTTCTCTCTTTCTTTCTTTCTTTCTTCTTTTCCTTTCTTCCCTCCTTCCTTCTTTTCCTTTCCTTCTTTCTTCTATTCCTTTCCTTCTTTCTTCTATTCCTTCCCTCCTTCCTTCTTTTCCTTTTCTCCTTCTTTACTTCCATTCCTTCCTTACTTTCCACCTCCCTCCATTCTCGTGGTGCTTTAGTGGCTAAATAAATAATATCCCTCATAGTCTCCTCTAGGACCATCACCTATTGGGAAAATAGGGGTCTCTGTTTCTGTAACTCCCATAGAGTATACTGGAGAAAGTTACACACACATGTGGCCATCTCTCCCCGGCATCTCCTTCTCTTAGCGGCATTATATACCACCACGCTCAGGAATAGTGTTGTGGTGTAGTCATCCACTACATCCTTCATCTGTTGCTGGGCAACGACCCAGACATCTAGCAAACACAGCGCATACAAAACTGGAGTTTCCCTGTAAGTGTCTGTTGCAGGCCATCCTCATTACAGGCGCTCACATTTTATTCTTCAGATTGTTTCAGCAATAATGCAATGAGTTTACTGGGTGTTTTAGCAGACAAAGGCGTCTGACAGACATTGTAATGAAATCCACGAGGAGTGCTGCACTTATGACTGTGAATGCTATCATTTGAATATAATAAGATAAATCAGACTACAAAATAAAAGGTGGCGGAGCAAAGCACAAATTACATCACAACGCAGTCTGCGCTTCTACTGAATTGTAGGAAATTGCTGAATTACTTTATTCTGACCCGAACATGAAAATAGAATAAAATGTACTTCAGTTTAGGAATAACAAAAAATTCTCACATCGCACAACCGAACATCTACTTTATATATCATTGTAATAGTAATGGAGAGATTTCCCCTCTTTCCTTCTTCCACTGTTAGGCCCTGTTCACACAGAGTTTTTTGACTAGTTTTTTGGCGCGGAAACCGCTCCGCAAAACTCGTCAAAAAACGCGAGTAAAAAAAACGTGTCGCGGTAAAAAGAAGCGACATGACCCATCTTGAGGCGGTTTCGCCTCCAAAACCCCATTTCAATCAGTCAGAAAGGGTTAAAAAAACACCTTGACGAGTGTTTTGACGAGTTTTTGGCAAACCATTGTGCAAAAACCGTCTGGAGCAGTTTTTGCAGGAGGAATTTTCCTCCTGCAAAAAACTCCGTGTGAACACAGCTTTAGTATAGAATCGTTCCAGGTCAAACAGCCGTCCCCCAAAACCCAGTGACCAACCATGTCTGCAGTACAATAGTCCGAGACTAGACAATAATAATGATATTAATCTATCTATCTCATATCTATCTATCTCATATCTATCTATCTCATATCTATCTATCTATCTCATATCTATCTATCTATCTATCTCATATCTATCTATCTATCTATCTATCTATCTATCTATCTATCTATCTATCTATCTATCTATCTATCTATCTATCTATCTATCTATCTATCTATCTATCTATCCCATATCTATCTATCTATCTATCTATCTATCTATCTATCTATCTATCTATCTATCTATCTATCTATCTATCTATCTATCTATCTATCTCATATCTATCTATCTATCTATCTATACATCACATATCTATCTATCTATCTATCTATCTATCTATCTATCTATCTATCTATCTATCTATCTATCTATCTATCTATCTATCTATCTATCTATCTATCTATCTATCTATCTATCTCATATCTATCTATCTATCTATCTATCTATCTATCTATCTATCTATCTATCTATCTATCTATCTATCTATCTATCTATCTATCTATCTATCTATCTATCATCTCCTCTGCTTCAGGGCTTTGGTTAAACTAGATTTCTACTGAAAGGTCAGGGCAGTTCTATGTACAAATTCCACTCACACATCTGTAAGAGCAGGTTCCCTCCTCTATAACATGGACAGCTGGTAATTTCAGGACATTCTCCAGATCCATAATTCTTCTTCGAGATTAGTGACTGTTTAACCGTTCAGTGAATTACGATTCGCTTTCTTTATTTATGGATTAAATTGTTTTCTCCTCTTCTGGCGACTCAACAACTGATTTTGAATCAGAGCTTTGGTTCACTGAACATCTTCCTAAAAGCAATCTGGAACTTTGATTGAATGTCTCAACCCTTTGTCCTCTGCACATTAGCCATTAAGTCACAAATCAGCAATTAGCCTATAATGGGGCTTGCTAAGTGCGGACAAGCTTTAGGGAAATCTAAAAAGCGCCTCCGCAAAAACTGAGGTTCTACCATGTATTAAATTATATTTATGTCTTCTGTAATGAATCTAGCCGTATCCTTAGAATTGCACCATATATCCATCATGCACCATCATTAAAGCAGGCGCCCGAGCGTCATTGACCAATGGGCATGACCAAACGTCTTCAAGATGATTGAATAGACTCAAAGGGTTCTTGTTGTTGTCCTGTGGCGTGCGTTATAGTCTGTGACTGCTTCTTAAATTTCAATGTAATAGAAATAATTTGCTTTTTTTTCCCTTTTTTTTTAAATGTTGGAGCTATTTATTTCTTATTTTTAAAACCTTCCCTAGAGGCGGCCATATTGAAGACACATCCTTCCTTCCTGTATTGTCTGTAAAGACAGTGCAGCTGTGCGTGAATGTCTTATGGCAGCCGCAATGAATGGCAGTCAATGGACAGAAAAGTGTCCATAGACTAATACAGTCTCCAGGAAAAAATTTAGCCTATCCCACAGAGATCAGGGAGCAACAGGAAAGCTGCATACAGAGCCTTATCTATTTGTATAGTGTTGCTATCCTGCCTGATCTAGGCTTCAAGTTTTTATGGAATCACTGGTTGGGCAATTCCCAAAAGGCTGCTGGAGACTGTCGGGAGTAAGCGTGCAAATAAAACGGCAACCCCAAATCCGTCATACAACTGTGATCGACAGAATATAAGTCTACTCTGAGGTATTCGCCAGAGCCCACCGCAAGGCGGGATGGTTTTTGCTGCACAGAACCCAGGTTGTTCAAACAGAGTTCAGTGTTGGATAAGTGGAGCAATGCAGGCAATACCCGAACAGTTAACCAGACAGCCAGAGGGTTAACAGAAAGTCCAAAATGGAGCGAGTGGAAATCAGGTACACCAGAGGTCAGAACCAGTCGTGAGTAGATAAGCAAAATCAGTAAACAAGGGGTTAACGAGAGACAAGCCGAGTTCAGTTTCCAAGAAGTCCAGAAGTCTAGGGCACAGAGTAAGTGAGGGCTTGATCCCCACACCTAAGTAAGCAGAAAATTCACAAGCAAAGAAAGTGGGAGGAGGCCAGGTATAAATATCCCACCCTACACCTGACAGGAAGAAGACAGAGAAGTGGGATAGGCTCTGGAAGTAAACATAACGACCCAGAAGCTAGATCAGTAGTCATGGCGATCTTAAAGACTCAGACGCTTTCTAATGCCAGTAGTACAATAAAGCAGACAACTCTGCTCACCTTGTCCCAGTCTACACAGAAAAGTCTAAAAGTCAGCTGCAGAAAACAGTAAATGTCTGCCTATTGTGTATATTCCAGTGGTTGGTGTGAAAACTGGAATATTTAATAATATGTAATATTCTCATCAAACATTCCCTTTAATAGTTATAGTAAATGCTTCTTATGGTCTGGATATTTTTATTTTTAGGGGCATAAGTAGGAAAGATATAATATTTTGTCTTCTACCTTTAACTATATTCTCTATGGGAGACTCCGATTTACGAAAATAAATAATTATGTAATAAATTCTGCGCTTTTCCTGCTCCACTGATTGCGTGGTCCCCTGCCCCGCTTAAATGGTCAGCACCAGGATGTGTCCACGGCATGTGATTGCATAACCAATGTAAGTATGTATGGCAAGTTTCCTCTGCGGCTTGTGATTAGCTACATTGGGGCCTCATGTTGTGTCTATTACATGACATCATCATGCCGATGATGTAAATAATGGAGGGGGAGTACAGTATCGGCAGCGTGGAAATGACACAAAAAGTGGAAGTACATTATTGTTTGTGATTTTTGTAATTTGGAGGTTAGAAAACCCCCTTCAATGAACCTACCCGGAACTGCTTGTCATCTAGAAGTTTTGGTTATTTATATACCTCTAGAATGTAATATTAAATAACAGTATATCTTTGCAGATGATTTCCATAAATGTCACAAATGCATTCTCTAGCTCCTTTAATACATCTATATGGACTAATATATTTGCCTTTGACTTCGAGGTGATATTGTATTTTATGGGAATAATGTATTGTCAGTTTCTCAGACATAACACATTCTGCAGGCAATAGACAGGCAGGGGAGCAAGCTGAATAATTTATGAACAGTAGTGACACCTTTAGAGCATTCATTTTCTTCTTATGCAGCCTGATTAGAGACAGAACGCTCCTCTGCAGAGTAAAATAGCACAACAGGAGCAGAGGAGTTGTGTATCATCATGTCCTACTGCCAAACGCTGGGTATAGATGGAGGGTCATTTCTATTGACTAATAATTTAACCTTTAAAACCCTCTTTATATTATAAATATAGATATAATTAACATAAAGAATAACATTACATTACTTATCCTGTACTGATCCTGAGTTATATCCTGTATTATACTCCAGAGCTGCACTCATTATTCTGCTGGTGGAGTCACTGTGTACATACATTACATTACTTATCCTGTACTGATCCTGAGTTATATCCTGTATTAGGCCTCATGCACACGACCGTAAAAACACCCGTTATTGCGGGTCGTAATTACGACCCGCAGTAACGGGCTCATAGACTTTTGTTAGCCACGGGTACCTTCTCGTTTTCTCATGAGAAGGTGCCCGTGCCGTTAAAAAAATAGAACATGTTCTATTTTTCTATTTTATGGGCCATGCTGCTATACTTTATAATGACAGCACGGCTCGCAAAAGCGGCCGGCTGCCCGCGGCCGGCCATGCCCGCCCGTGCTCGTAATTACGAGTCGTAATTACGAGCACGGTCGTGTGCATGAAGCCTTATACTCCAGAGCTGCACTCATTATTCTGCTGGTGGAGTCACTGTGTACATACATTACATTACTTATCCTGTACTGATCCTGAGTTACATCCTGTATTATACTCCAGAGCTGCACTCATTATTCTGCTGGTGGAGTCACTGTGTACATACATTACATTACTTATCCTGTACTGATCCTGAGTTACATCCTGTATTATACTCCAGAGCTGCACTCCCTATTCTGCTGGTGGAATCACTGTGTACATACATTACATTACTTGTCCTGTACTGATCCGGAGTTACATCCTGTATTATACTCCAGAGCTGCACTCACTATTCTGCTGGTGGAGTCACTGTGTACATACATTACATTACTTATCCTGTACTGATCCTGAGTTATATCCTATATTATACTCCAGAGCTGCACTCAGTATTCTGCTTGTGGAGTCACTGTGTACATACATTACATTACTTATCCTGTACTGATCCTGAGTTACAGCCTGTATTATACTCCAGAGCTGCACTCACTATTCTGCTGGTGGAATCGCTGTGTACTGTGCACTCTGTACATACATTACATTACTGATCCTGTACTGATCCTGAGTTACATCCTGTATTATACTTCAGAGCTGTATACACTATTCTGCTGGTGGAGTCACTGTATACATACATGACATTACTTATCTTATACTGATCCTGAGTTGCAGCCTGCATTATACTCCAGGGCTGAATTTACAATTCTGCTGGTTTCTATCTGAAACAGTCAGCAAGCTTGTCACTAAACACGCTCCTAACAAATTAGCTGAACTCAAAATAGGCAATTAGATAAGATATCTCTGTCGCTTTCATTCTCAATGTAAGCAATGTGATCTGGTACTACAACATAGCAAATGAGATCTATTATCTCTTTCTTTATCTTAACAGATACAGTGGGATCTAGAATATTTATCTCTTCTATCCTTGGTATAATCTGTTTGCAGTAACACAGCTACCAGGGAGGTCAATTGTGTGACAGCTATGGGGCCCTGGATGAGAAGGGAACTGATACTGAACCGCATTACCAGCTGCTCATCAAACAGTCATAGGGAGAATGTATAAATCATTCTTCCCCAGTTTTCTGCCGTATAAAAGGTTTAAATGCAACAAAAGTCGCAATTTCCCCAAAAATTAACTTTTGTGGCGATTACGGCACCTTATAAAAAAAGTGGGTGAAGCTTGGTGAAAAGGGGGGGAGCCGTCCATGGTCCAACAAATTTACTATTATTTCTGCCAGAAACTGGCATAAATTATAATGGAAAGCTATGCCAGCTCGAAGCTAGCGTAGATTTCCCTTTCTGACGCACGGGCAGCCAGAGCATCTTGCTCATACCTATTTTGATTTTAGTCTGAGTAAATCTCCACCATAGTATTTGCATTCAGTAGCCATTAGGGGGAGCTCACTTCCTACACATATTCAAAGCTTTTTATTTTAGATCAATATTAACTGCATGAATCCATATGTGGTCAGCTCCCCCTAGTGGTGACTGCAGGCAGCCAGAATTTTATCAATTAATTCTAATACTGTGTGAAAGGTAAGCAGGGGATTTTGAGCTCTGACCCCTATAAATATATATTATGAAATTATGGTGGACTTAACTATATTAGAGAAAAAATAGTGCATTTGGTGGAGCTATTAGTAGGGAGTAGGACCCATTCGTCTGGCCTCATATTAATATGTTGTCCCTCCTCAATAAATACAACAGGGTTTCTATAGGTCCTTTTACATTGGCCAATATCGGCCGTGAGAACAATCGGCGATCAACGTCACAGCTCATTGATCGGCGTACGTTTTCTCTTTTCACAAGGAGCTTTGATCAGTTATGTGTGGAGACAAGTGATCTTTGCTACAATCGCTCATCCCCATGCATGTCCCTCATGTCGGCAGCACATCTCTCTGTTTACACAGGGAGATATGGTGTCGAAAACGATAATATGTAACGCTGTAAAAACAATAGGATCAACCAATGAACACTTGTGAACAAAACGCTCGTTCCCGATAATTGCCCTGAATAAACAGGGCAACGATCAGCCGATGAATGAGCAAGCGCTCATTTATCAGCTGATTGTATCGCTTACGCAGCCTAAATTATTATCGTTGTTCGCAGAGAGACGCCAAAATCGGCCGGTGTTTTAGGGCCTTAAAGGGGCTCTGTCACCACATTATAAGTGGCCTATCTTCTACATAATGTGATCGGCGCTGTAATGTAGATTACAGCAGTGTTTTTTTATTTAGAGAACTATCCATTTTGACGAAGTTATGACCTATTTTAGATAATGACTTTCTTAATGCCCAACTGGGCGTTTTTTTAGCTTTTGACCAAGTGGGCGTTGTAAAGAGAAGTGTATGATGCTGACCAATCAGCGTCATATACTTCTCTCCATTCATTTACTCAGCACATAGTGATCTTGCTAGATCATGATGTGCTGACACTTACTCACACATTAACGTTACTGAAGTGTCTTGAGAGTGAATAGACATCATCTCCAGCCAGGACGCGATGTCTATTCACAATCCCGACACTTCGATAACGTTTGTGTGGGACTTAATGACAGCAAGCGAGATCACGCTGTAAATGACAGCTTACAGAATAATCTTGCGAGATCACACTTGCTGTCATTAAGTCCCACACAAACGTTACCGAAGTGTCGGGATTGTGAATAGACATCGCGTCCTGGCTGGAGGTGATGTCTATTCACTCTCAAGACACTTCAGTAACGTTAATGTGTGAGTAAGTGACAGCAAGCGTGATCTAGCAAGATCACTATCTGCTGAGTAAATGAATGGAGAGAAGTGTATGACGCTGATTGGTCACTGATTGGTCACTGACATACACTTCTCTTTACAACGCCCACTTGGTCAAAAGCTAAAAAACGCCCAGTTGGGCATTAAGAAATTTATTAGCATAAAGCTAAAATAGGTCATAACTCTGTCAAAATTGATCGTTTTTCTAAATAAAAAACACTGCTGTTACCTTTATTACAGTGCCGATCACATTATGAAGACTCTTTCCTTGTCATTGGAGAGAATAGGATCAATAATCTCTATCTCTTCCCTCTATGTGCTTCCCAGTATGGACAAAGGTATTTGATATCTCTGTCTCTGCACTACTCAATGTAGACATTGGGATCGGTTATGTTATACTTTTGTTAATTTGGACTATACTATCTGGAATATCTGCTTTTTCACCTCAAAATAAAAAACAAACAAACATGATCCTATAGCCCTATTTTTTGGGATTTCTTTATGGAATCTCGGTCTCATAACCTTATCACTATAGAGAGCAGTCCCTGTCTCTTTCTGGTGTCTCTGTCTCTTTTCTCCTCAATATGGGAACTGAATTTAATATGTTTTTTTCTTTATCAATAAAGATCTCTATCTCATATCCCATCAATAAAGATATCAGGATATTATAGCTCTACCTTTTCTGGCCTTTTACACAGGCTGACAATCGGCTGGTGCAGCGAGCGCAAATCAACGTGACGTTTGCTGGGGACATAGCACTCGTTTGCTCCTGTCACAAGGAGCTATTATGGGGACGAGTGGTCGTTACTACGATCGCTCGTCCCCATACATTATTATCATGTCGGCAGCGCACCTCCATGTTTACAGAGGGAGATGTGCTGCCGTCAACAATAATATTTTACTTTTTAAAACGATCCGACCAGCAGATGATCGAGCGCTTGCTCGTTCATCAGCTGATCGCTGCCCTGTTTACACTGGGCAATTATCGGCAACGAGCGTTATATGAACGCTGGTCTGCACGATAATCGCCCAGTGTAAAATGGCCTTTAGTTTGGCTGTGGCATCTGGTGGTATCGCTGACTATTAACCCCACAATATAGATAGCTGGTACTGCCATCTCTGCCTCACTCCCCTGACATATACTGTGAGTTCTAGTATCTCTGTCTCTTTCTTTTTTATAGGGAACCTGTCACGTTGATTATGGTGTCCTATCTGCAGGCCGCATGTTATAGAGCAGGGGGAGCTGAGCAGATTGATATAAAGTTTTATGAGAAAATATTTAGTATAACTTGTAATTTATTGATCAAAATACCTGCTCTTTCTATGCGTAAGTGTCCAGTGGGCGGTCCTACTCAATGATTGACAGCCTTCCCTTAATGAGTGTACATACAGAGATATCTGTCCATCACTGATATGGACCGCCCACTGGACTCCTAAACTCACAATGAGCAGGAGTTTACATTAATAAATGACATTTTATACTGAATCTTTCCCACAGAACTATATATTAATCCTCTTAGCATCTCCTGCTCTTTAACATGCTGCCTGCAGATTGGACTTCTTTAGAAATCCCATTTTCAAATACAGAGTTCCGAGTTAAGAGTGGGTGAACCCCTGTTCAGTACCCTCATCTATTAGCCAGAGCAAAGAGCAACTTCAAAGAGCATCTCTGTTACTGTGGAGCTCCCAAAAGTGTGTACTCTACATGAAAAGCTCCTTGATTTTAATGTGAACTGTGTAATGCTTAATTTGCCCTGTGGCGGTGCTGCAGAGATATTGAACACTTTGAACACAGTTCTTCTAGCAGTGAGATACTCTATGATCAACTTATAGGAGGAAATTTCTAATATAAAGGTGGACAACCCCTTTAATATGGACATAGGCATCTTGCATCTCTCTGTCTCTTCACTCCACAACTTATATAGTTGTATTGATATTTCTGTCCTTTATTTTCTTTACAGGATTTAGCAAAATTTGTCACTTCCTTCAATGTAGTTATTGGGATCTGTCTCTTCTCTCCTCCGTAAATAATAATATCCAGTATCTGTATCTCTTCTTAATACAGTACCTAACATGACGTTATCTGCTTTTCTTCTCTACTCAACTTTAATAATAAGGTCTAGAATATCTTCAATTTAGAAAGAACTTTTACTCTCTTGCTAAAAATGTAAAAATACCAAACACCTCAATAAAGGTAACATACATCACCAGTGTAGCCTACCAGTCCATGGTGACTAGATGATATAGGATCAACTCCACTGTAACCCTGTAGGAGAGCTTCCATGTCCTAGTGTCCCCTTGAGTAAAAGTCCTTTCCTTGATGGCCCAGTGAGCAACTTTCTAATCATTGGTTACGCAGGGGCCAAAGATCTGATCTCCAATGACCTAGTGTTGCAGTATCCTATACGTGATGTTCCCATTGGATCGACCTACAATTCTTAACGTCCTAGTGCAGGGGTCAGTGACCTGGGTCACCGGTGCCACAGCTGGCACATGGGGCATGGTTTGATGGCACACTTTGCTCATCCTGTGTCGAGCGCGGTTGTGTGCTTGGCAGCGCTGAACACAGGGAGAGAGAGCCGCGCTTCATTATTCTCTTGGCAGCGCTGATCACCAGGAGAGAGCAGCGCTTCATTGATTTTGTCGCGGCTGAACACTTGGCAAGCACACAATGCAGCACTGCTCTCTCCTGTTGCTCAGCATCACCAAGCGCATAATGAAGCCCTGCTCTCTCCTGGTGATCAGGGATGCAAGGACAGAGTTAAGTAAACGCTCTGTAAAAGATAAAGTTGGCAAAAGTTGGCAGCTCTCTCTTCCTTGTGCACCCCCCAAAGTGTTCAGTAGTTGTGATCTCTCCTACGTGCAACCCCTCAAGTTGGTGTTCAGTAGCCGCGGTCTTTCCAATGTGCACCCCAACCTGGTGTTCAGCAGCCGCAGTCTTTCCTATATGCACACATCAAGCTGGTGTTCAGTAGCCGTGGTCTCTCCTATGTGCACCCCCAAGCTGGTGTACTGTAGCCACTCTCTCTCCTTTGTGAAACCCCACATCTCGTGTTCAGTAGACGTGTTCTCATCTATGTGCACCCCTCCACCCAAGCTGGTGTTCAGTAGTACTGTATGCACCCCAGATGGATCATCTTTGCAAAGAAAGTCAGGGACAAGTCTTGCATTGAAATATAAGTTAAATTAAAGGGGTTGTCCAGCTTCTGACAACTGATGACCTATCCACCGGATAGGTCATCAGTATGTCATCGGTGTGGGTCCGACACCCGGACCTTGCACCGATAAGCCGATCCGGTGGCCTGCGGGCACCGGATGTTGTGGTGCATAATGCTATGGACGGAGCCCGGAAGCAGTTGGCTCCGTACATAGCATAGCAGCCATGCTGCAGAACTGAAGGGCTGCGCCTATTCAGTTGAATAGGAGCAGAGCTGCAGTACTGCAGATCGGCCGCAATTCAGTGGCCGGAGCCATCTGCTTCCGGCATGTACGTCCGGTGCACGGAGGCACCGGACCAGCTGATCTGTGCGGTGTCCGGGTGTCAGACCCCCACAAATCAGGTACTGATGACCTATCCAGTGGATAAGTCATCAGTTGTCAAAAGGTGGAAAACCCCTTTAACTGATTGACTTTTGTCACATTTGTCGTGACAGTTTGCTTCATATGACTTACATGTTTGCATGGCACACTGAGTATTTTATCATAGATTTAAAAAAAAAAAAAAAATTATCAACACGCTATACAAAAAAGTTTGCCTACTCCTGACCTGTTGGGGTATAGAACCTTTGTTATTGTCCTCTATTGTCATGACACTGGTTCAGGGTATGTGCACACACACTAATTACGTCCGTAATTGACGGACGTATTTCGGCCGCAAGTCCCGGACCGAACACAGTGCAGGGAGCCGGGCTCCTAGCATCATAGTTATGTACGATGCTAGGAGTCCCTGCCTCTCTGCAGGACAACTGTCCCGTACTGTAATCATGTTTTCAGTACGGGACAGCAGTTCCACGGAGTAGCAGGGACTCCTAGCGTCGTACATATGTATGATGCTAGGAGCCCGGCTCCCTGCACTGTGTTCGGTCCGGTACTTGCGGCGGAAATACGTCCGTCAATTACGGACGTAATTAGTGCGTGTGAACATACCCTTAGGGAGGAGATCAGAATAGGAAAGATAAAATGAAGGGGCTGCCATGTGTCAGCAGTTCTGTTTGGTTGAGAAAGCCCATTTTCAAATACCATATTAGGGAAATCTAAATAGAAATATAGAGGGCCCCTTGCTCAGACCCCATCTATCATTTACATCTGAGTGTGGAGCACCTGGCACCATGCAATACCATGCAATACTTAATTTTACCTGTGTTGGTGCTGCAAGAGAATTGAATATTTGCTGTTAGATTAATTCTCGGATTACAGCTGATCACTGGGTGTCCCAGCAGCTGCACATCCTGTGACCGTTGGGGGAACCGTCGAACAAAAATTAATTGTCCAAAGGGGACAACCCCTTTAACTTTCAGGAGTCTGCCTTGTTTTTATGGCTCTAAATTTATATAGTTCCCTAGGTTGGAACTATACATCACCTATATAGGCACAGGCAGAGGAAAAAAATTACCAAAAATATTTAATATGACTACAGCAATTCTTAGAGGGATTGTGTGGTTTAGAAAAAACATTTTCATACACCCTGTTAGGGGATTATGAATTAATAGAGAGGAGTCCCCCGTTCTGGAGGACCCAGCACATCCATACATTATATGGACAGCCTATTGATTTTCAAAAGGAACTGTGTAATGCTTAATTTCCCCTGTGGTGGTGCTGCAGGGGAAATGCCAACTTCCTGCTGGTTTCCCTTACTGCTGATCGCTAGTGGTCTAATGATCACCTTATCGTCAGTGGACCTTTCTAACAAAAATGGATTGTCCAAAGCCTTCAGCCCATTTAAGAAGTATTGACTGCTGCACCGTGTTTCTTTGCATCTTACCATTGCTGGTTATTATAGAGTTAAGATTACTGATGTCTTTTACATCTTCCTGTTTGCAGAAGCCGCTTTCTACACGGCATTCAAACAGATGGCGTGTATGCTTAGCAGAAGCTGCCGTTAACAAGACGTGTTCTAAGTAAAATGTGTTCTCCTTATATTAAAGACAAACAGAGAGCTTTATATGGGGCAGGATTTTAAGGATTGTCTCTTTAAGATCTGTGCCCTCTAGTTGCTTGAGATAAGTTGGAAGAAAAAAAAAATCCTGGCAGGATATTGTTTTGGGCATGATGAAGCGGTTTAGTATTCTGGAAAGCGTGTTTGCTATTTAAAGTCTGAATTTTTTTTGCTGCCTTTTTGTCATCCGGTTCTGCTAAAAAAAAAAAAAGGGGGACGTTTAGATCAAAAAAGTAATCTGAGTCATGCTGCATTCACGCCTGGAAGTTTTGATTTATATTATCTCTAGTGGAGTAGCAGATACCTGTGTGAACCAGGGATGCCTTTAGCATTGCTAAGGAAGACTTGCTTTGCCTATTGAAAGGCCCATTGAAAAAAAAAAAAACCCCCACACACACACACACAGACACATACATACGTACGTACGTACAGCCTCCACAGCTCGGAGATTCCTGTTTTGTTCTGGCTTTCTGTCTATAACGGCAAAGATTTCCTCGATTTGCTTATGATTTGTGATTTAACCAGTCGAGCAACGCAGAAATGGATTGTCTATGCATCGTGACAACCAAGGTAGGATTGCAAATCTTTGTGTGTTGTGTGTATGACCGAAGCTGCTGCTGCTGCTGCTGCTACTGAGACGAGGCAGTGTGGAAAGAGCAGGATTGAGACTGCAGATCCATTGAGAAATCTCCCTTGTGAAAGCAGTTTATCTAAATGGTGTGGAGAAACACATTTTTTTTCCCTCCTTTGATCATAAAAAAATGTTACAAAATTATAATAAATATTGGAATGTGCTGACTGAGGATTTAACACATTGCAGATGATTTTTTTGTACTAGTATTTTGGTGAAATGAAAAATATGTAAAAGTAAAAAAATATTATATATATATATATATATATATATATATATATATATATATATATATATATATATATAAATATATAAAAACATATTTTCCGATTTTAAAATGTTTTATTTATGTATGTTTATAATATTTTTCAGAAAATTATTTATATATATATATATATATATATATATATATATGTATATGTGAGAAAAAAAAATTCTGAATATTTTTCTATATTTTAAAAAATATTTTCAAATGCTGCAATGATTACATTTTAAAATGTATTCTGATTTACAAACACATTAGAAAATGTATTTATTTTATTAAAAAAAAAAAAAAAAATCGGTATTTCTATAGTTGGGTGTTTATAAGAAATTAGTTTGCTAAGGGTCACCATAACTTACTTCTAACTTTGTGAAAAGTTTTTTCAGTATGGCAGGTAATTGTTTTTTCTTTAAATACATAAAATCTGTTTTACCAATTTATAGTTTTATGTAAAAAAAAAAGAAAATAAAGAAAATAGGTTTAAAAAAAATATTAAATATTTAACAAATAAGTGGTTTGCTCAAGTCTGCATCGTGTTATTTTACAGTACTACAGAATTACATTCTTTTTATTTTTTTTTAAAGTGTAAAAAAATGTAAAAATATTATAAAATATTTGCATATTACATACAAAATTTTTTATTTTTTTTACAATTAATGCTGGATTTTTTGTGAAAAACATTTGCTTAATATATACCAAATTGCTCTTCTGTACATATTTTTTAAGTATTATAGTATATTTTTTAAGTATTCTAGTTACATATTGCATTCTTTATTTTCTTCGTGAATGGCACAGAATGTACAAATGATCTAATTAAGTATTTTTGTCTGAATAGAAAATCAATTAATGACTTTAATTTGCATAAAGATATGATATAAGCAGGACTTGAGCATCTTATTAAAAATGGCACTAATGAAAGTTATACTCCGTGTTTAGCGCACTAAAACAATGGGGAATCCGGATTCACAGTCAATTCTAAGAAGAAACTGTTCGCAAGATGGATAAATTCACGTCCTAATGATAAATTTAATGAGGTCCCGAGACATAAACTGTAATAAAAGTCTAAAGAGCAGTCCCAGGCACAAATCATATTATCATCAATTGAAATAGCAGCAGTTCCTAAGTAAAATGGTAAAAATATAATGCAGAATAGATTTCTCTTGTTTCAATCGGTCATGCCCTGAACACAGATTTCTTGACGTCGGGAGAAGCCGGAAACGCAACTTGAAGCTTTTGGGCCCTAGTGCAAAATCTGTAACTTACCATGTGCCATGATATTACTGGTGCCTTATTATGTGGTAGAGGGGTCTTTGACACCCCCAGGCACCAGGTGTGACTGCCATTTCTGCACCCCCTATGGGACACTTGTTTTAAATTTAGAAAGCTTAGGCCCCATGCACACAAACGTGTTTTTGCGGCCGCAATTCACCCACAAAATCTGCGGATGAATTGCGGTCCCATTCATTTCAATGGTTTCCACGGTCCGTGCATTGCCCAGGAGCTTGAACCGCAAAAATATAGGACATGTCTTATTATGGCGGCGTTTTGTGGTCCATGCTCACAGAAATGAATGCACGCGGCCATGTGCACGGCCCGCGGGAGACAATGCGTGGCCGTTCGAACCGCAAATCACGGCCGTGCACACCACTCTGGTCGTGTCTATGAGGCCTTAGAATTAGACTAGATGCACCAATATTATCACAATGGCTCATGCTGGATGATAAATTTGGTGCATTTTTTTTATAACTACTTGTTGACATACTTTAGACCTTTTTTTGCGACAAAATCTTAAGCCTCGTCCTGTTTACTGCTAAGCTACGCCCCCTAGTCAGATACGTAGAAAAAAGTGTCTAAACACTTTATAAGGCTACATACAGACGACCGTTGTTTTTACCAGTGTGCTACCTTTTTTACTGGATATCACACAGACCCTTTCATTTCAATGGCCCCATGCACACTACCGTGTTTTTCGCGGATCTGTGTGGGGGCCATGGGACCGGGCTTCAAAACTCAGAGCAGTTCCAATTCCTGTCAGTGTTTGCTGTCGGTCTCGCCCATTCAAGTCTTTGGCGAAATGAAAACCACGGGCGGCACACATTTTAAAATACAAACGGTCGTGTGCATGTAGCCTAAGGCTAGGTTCACATCATGTTTTAGCATACGTTTTTGTTTTTTTTCAAATGGATTAGTCAAAGAAACCATGGGTTTTCAATGGGGCTACCATCATGGTTAAAGTGTCCGTCTGTCTCCAGTTCCCGTCAGGATCTGTTTCTTCAACAGGACAGGCAAACGGAGACTGTATAATTTTTCTGTCCTGTTGAACAATAGGATCTTGACGGATCTATTTTTTGTACGATGCAAGTCTATGGCAACGGGATGCCACAGGATAGGTTTCGTTTACATCTGCGTGACGGACACCAACGGCGCCCAACGGAAACTATTGACTTTAATTGGTTCCATCAGGTTTCCATGATGGTGTTCGTCGTTCTACCTGACAACATAGTGAAACATGCTGCGCTATTTTGTCCGGCATTTTTCACCGGATAATTTTTCTGGCTTAATTTGTTTAGTACATTTGTCCCAATACATTGACTACAAAAACACAAACTGCTACAGTATAATGCAGTCCCCTATAGAAAAGAATATGCTCCTGAAAATGTACGTATTGGACTATAGATACTTTTAATTCATTGGATTTTCTGAATGGTTAATGGCAGCTTTCAACTTTATACAGTTCTTAACGTGTGATCCTAAAAACTTCTCATCCCCTTTTTTGAGGAAAGACAAAAAGGATTGCCAGCTCTTGGAGTTAGAGAAATTTGAAACACACACATATGGCCATGAGTGACAAGTTGTCCATAGTGACATCACACCCGTTGGTCACGTGGCCTAGTCACATGACTCCAGTATGAAATCAGTACAGCACTAGAGCCGTTAGATAAACTGGTCATATGACTAAATCGTGTGACTGAGAGATATGACGTCACTATGTGTGACATGATACCTGTGGTCATATTTTTTGCAATTACCATGGGCCTAAGTTGAAATTAAAATATTTTCATAAGTGGCTAGTTTTTATTAAAGTATCCCTATTATGTGTTGCCCTGAATTTCCTTTAAATAAGAATTTTAACTGGTTCCCGACCGCTGGCTGTATATTTACGGCCTGCGGTCAGGGTCCTTAAAACCCGAGCCATAGACTTTTTACGGCTCGGGTTTTAACTTGCTGCCCGCGCGATCGGGCAGCTGAATGTCGGGTCTCCGGCTGTCAGTGACTGCCGGGGACCCTGAGGAGAGGATAGAAGCAGCTTTCACTGCTTCTGTCTTCTCCGATGTGTTTTTACACAGCGCTCAATGAACGCTGTGTATAGGAATAGAGACAGCAGCAGCGGCGCTGTCTCTATTCCTCCCGGTGATCATGTGACAGGTCGCATGATCGCCGGGTGTCGTTAGTGACAGACTGCTGCTGGGTCTTACTAGACCCAGCACAGCCCAGTTAGTGACAATCGTCACTATGAGAGGGCTGATTTCCCCTGTAACTGGGGCTGCTGTGCAGCTCCAGTTACAGTGGAAAAGATGGTGTAAAAGAAAGAAAAAATATATATATAAAGTTCCCCAAAGGTCTTCTTTGACCTTTGGGGGACAGACCATAGTAATAAAAAAAATAATAAAGTAAAGTGCAAAAAAAAATTAAATAATAAATACACATAAAATACCCACCCCAAAAAAAAACATGTTCCCCCCGCCAATCATTGTTGTAACGCTAGCGCTGACCCAATTACCCTAATATAGACATGTAATATATTAAAATTTACGGTAGACAATGACGATCACAAATAAAAGGTCTATTTTAGGTTAAAACTATGTTATTACCCCAAAAAAATAGCTGAAACGTTAAAAAGCTTATTTTTTTACTATTATTTTCAAACTTTATGAATAAAAATTCTAAAATCGCAAAAAAGGTGTGTATAAAAACGATAAAAAATGAAACCTGCATTGTCTATGGAAAAAATGTCGCAAAAATCACGTCGTTAGCCCAACAAATAAAAACGTTATAGTCATTTAACTAACACGTGCTAAAAATGGCTAAACGGTGTCTGGTCCTGAAGGCTCAAAATAGCCCGGTCCTGAACTGGTTAAAACCTGATCTAAATACAGTGAAGGAAATAAGTATTTGATCCCTTGCTGATTTTGTAAGTTTGCCCACTGTCAAAGACATGAACAGTCTAGAATTTTTAGGCTAGGTTAATTTTACCAGTGAGAGATAGATTATATATATAAAAAAAAAAAAAACTGAAAATCACATTGTCAAAATTATATATATTTATTTGCATTGTGCACAGAGAAATAAGTATTTGATCCCTTTGGCAAACAAGACTTAATACTTGGTGGCAAAACCCTTGTTGGCAAGCACAGCAGTCAGACGTTTTTTTGTAGTTGATGATGAGGTTTGCACACATGTTAGATGGAATTTTGGCCCACTCCTCTTTGCAGATCATCTGTAAATCATTAAGATTTACTTAATGAAATACTTATTTCTCTGTGCACAATGCAAATAAATATATATAATTTTGACAATGTGATATTCTGTTTTTTTTTTAAATATAATCTATCTCTCACTGGTAAAATTAACCTAGCCTAAAAATTCTAGACTGTTCATGTCTTTGACAGCGGGCAAACTTACAAAATCAGCAAGGGATCAAATACTTATTTCCTTCACTGTATATATTTTTTTAACATGCATTCAGAATTAAGAGTGCCATGATGACATCACATTGACGATTTTTAGCTAAGCCAATACTCACGGGGGAACCAAAGAAACATTTGTTTTTCCTCCAGATCAAATTATGGGATTGTTATTTGGATAACACAAAAACGTTCTGCCATAGGACCTCTCGCTCAATGGGTCCACCATAGTTTGTTTGAAACCTATAGAGATATTCTTCTTCTGCTTAGTCTAAGTGTTATCATGGTGGGAAGCAAATTACAATAGTTCTTAATGAAAGTTGAAAGAGAACTTGTCGCAACTTCCATATTACCCAATCTGAGAATAACATATGAAAGGGGTGTGTAGCTTGGGGGAGATGGGCCCAATAACTTCAGACTCCTCCTTGGTCTGAAGTTCTCTGAGCGATCAGTTCTCTGAGCGATCAGGAAGGTGGTCACCGGAAGATAAGGGTATTGGATAGGGAAGAATCATTCAAATATTTAAGAGTAAATGTTTCCTGAGATATTACGAGGTATGGGGATCTTCATTTATTACCTGTGATTCGTTAAATAAAAGCAGGTTTTGGGTGGCCAGTGATGTCAGGAGCTTCTTCAGGCTCAACAGACAGAGCGATTATGACGTTCTGGCCAAGTACTCCGTTATTGTAGCTCCTGACCTCACTGTTCCTATATGAACAGTATTTCATGGACTAGTAAAAAGTTAACATTATTCCTATTCTCAAAAAAAATGGTTCAAAGTCTTGGGCGGCGTCGGGTGTATTTAGGGCAGAGCACTTTCTGAAGAACTCGGAGTGGCTCTCCCTTGAGGAGTTAACACAGATGCCTGAACTACCTCCTTTGGGTTACTGGCGCATATTTCAACTCCGCCATTTCTACTCCTCTTTACCACCTTCGGAGCTATTCCAAGGTCCTAGGTCCTAGGTCTCCACTGGATACATTGTCCACGATCTACCACCTCCTTCTGAACCCGCCGGATCTCCCAGCACCTGGTTATATCTCTGTGTGAGAGTCGGAACTAGGGATCACCCTTACCACAAGCCAATGCTCTCGCATTCTCACTCTTGCCCATAAAACCTCAATTAGCTTGCGGTATCAGGAGGCCAGTTTTAAATTGCTCTCACGATGGTATAGGACTCCGGTCCGTCTGCATCGTATTTTCCCGACCATGTCACCTCTATGTTGGAGATACGGATTAGACAATGGTACCCTACTCCACACTTTCTGGTCTTGCCCGCTACTTGCAGAATTTTGGGATGGGGTTAAGAAGGTGATATGCGAGGTAACTGATACCAGCTTTACTATTGACGCGCCTTTCTTCCTCCCCCATCACTGTGACATCCCAGCAAGCATTTATAAGCGCTCCTTGCTTCACTTTTTAGTGATGGCTGCGCGGCACTGTATTCCCTTGCGATGGAAGAACCCCTCTCCTCCCACTCTGTCCCTCTGGGTTTCAAAGGTCAACGATCTCATGCACATGGAGGACCTGACCTCTAGCATTCATGACAATCACGCCAGATTCTGCCTCACATGGTCACCTTGGATCATGTTCCAGGACACTGACTCCTATAAAGACATTCTTGGACTATTGGTGAATAGTTCATAGTGGACGCAGTCTGGGGGAGCGGGGACCTCCCCGGAGGGAGACGCTATCCTCCCCCCCCCCTGCCCACTCCCATCTCTTCCTCCCTCATTCTGTCTTGTATCATCACTCTCTCGCATAGGTGGGGAGTATCTATCAGTATATTCTAGAGTTGACATAGGTTGCTTTATGTGGATAAGTTTTTGATATGCCATTCAATTTAATGCATCTCTAACCTTGTACATGTATTTCATCCTCCCATATGTATCTGTATTCTTTTTTACTGTGAAAATTTGGCTGTTAGCCACGAAAATAAAGAATTGCAAAAAAAAAAAAAAAAATGGTTCAAAGGTAAAGCCCTACAACTATAGGCCGGTAAGTTTTACATCTACAGTTGTAAAGTTACTTGCAAGTTTAATAAGAGATCATAGTGAATAGTATGATTTAGATAATGATATAGTTAACAGAAAGGCTTTATGAACGGGAGGTTGTTTCAACCAATTTACTTGCTTTATATGAAGTAGTAATATACCTGGATTTTTCTAAAGCGTTTGCATGGGGTGATACTATCAGTTATCACACAAGTAAAGGTTGAAATTTGTGATTGGATGCAAAATTGTCTAAAAGACTATATTCAAAGAATGGGTCTTAAGGCGGTATTACGCGGCCTGACGTGGGCCATGTAAACGAGCGCCGATCAACAAGACAGCTCGTTGATCGGGGCTCATTTTCTCCTTTCACAAGGAGCTATGTATTGGGACGTACACTCGTTACTCCGATCGCTAGTCCCCATACATTTCTATAATGTCAGCAGCACATGTGCTGCCGACAACGATAATAGTTTCGGCATTTAAAACTATACAATCAGCCGATGAACGAGCGTTTGCTCGTTCATCGGCTGATCATTGCCCTGTTAAGTGAACGCTTGTTTGCCCAATGATGATTGACCGGTGTAAGAGAGCCCTTATTCTAACTGGACTAACGTTTTAAGTGGAGTACCCTAGGGGTCTGTACTGGGACCATTACTGTTTCAGGCTTCGTTCACATCCGCGCTACGGCTCCGTTCCGACGTTCCGTCAGTCCTGACACACAAACGGAAACCACAGGTTTCCGTTTCCATCACTATTGATTTCCATGGGGACGGATCCGCTGCCAATGGTTTCCGTTTATCTCCGTTGTGCAAGTGTTCCGTCGTTTTGACGAAACCAATAGCGGAGTCGACTACGCTATTGATTCCGTCAAAACGACGGAACGGAGCCTAACCTGTTTATAAAGGGTGCAGAAGTTGGACTTCATAGCCATTTCTCTGTGTTTGCAAATGATACACAGCTCTTTAGTGTTGTAGATACCGTACAGAATGTCTTATCCCTACAGAGTGACCCGGATAAACTCGCAAAATTGGCTGAAAAAGGGCAGATGAGGTTCATTGCTGACAAGTGGACAGTTATACATTTTAGGGCAAAAAAAAAAATATATACAAGCTATTTATTTATACCATGAATGGATCATTATTTGGTGAGTCTACAATGAAGAAGGATTTGGGTGTAATTGTTAATAATAAAAAATATTATTCCACTCAATGCCAGTCTGCTGGATCCAAAGCTAACAAGACAGCATCTTAAATTAGGAAAGGCATGGCTTCTATAGAAGAATGTATTATATTTTACCTGTTTATAAAGCACTGGTATGGGTGCATATGCAGCCTAGGTTTGAGCACCAGTCCATAAAAAGATATCAGAGAGCTGGAGAGAGCTCAAAGTAGCGCAGCCAAATTAATATGAGGTATAGAAGATCCAGGTTCTGAAGAAAGGTTGTCAAAACTCTATTTATATACCCTAGAGAAGAGAAGGATATGATATTTTATATAAATATGAAAATGGCCCCTATAAAAACGAATGTGATAAGTTATTATTTTTGGAGATCCCACACAGAACACGGGGTCACTGATTGTTGTTAAAGGAAATGCAATTTCATCACAAACTTCGAAAACCTTAGTATTGTAGCTCTTGACATCATTATCCATATATAGACAGTGACGTCAGGGGCATCTCTAGGGCTGGAATTCCTGGCCATTGCGTCGCCAACGCCCTGGCCGGGAACTCCGTCATTGAAAACTCTTGACATCACTGTTCATATAAGGACAGTGACATCAAGGGCTTGCCCATGGTCGGAGTCCCCAGCCAGTGCACTTCTGACACTCTGGCTGGGGACTCCAGTATTGTAGCTCTTGACAATACTGTCCATATGTGGCATCAATGGTTCCCCCAGGGCCAGAGTCCACGGCTATTGTACAGTGGCAGTGACATCAAGGGTTGACAGTGACATCCTCGGCCAACGCGCTTGAAATGCCCTGGCTGGGGACTCCGGCATTGAAAAGCTCTGACTTTACTGTCCATATATGCACAGTGACATCATGGGCTTCCCTATCGCCGGAGTCCCCAGCCAGAGCGCTTTTGATGCTCTGGCCAGGAATTTGTGGATAAATCTAAGAAAGAGTTTAATATGTTCCTTGAGAAACACAATATACAGGGTTACTGGTATTAATGTAGAATGTTCATCTAGGGATCTGTCCAATTGGCAGTAGGGTTCAGGAAGGAATTTTTCCCACTTTCCCATTGCAAATTTGCTATTCAGAGGTTGTTTTTGCCTTCCTCTGGAAAATACGCACCAAAACCGCAGCAATACGCAGGAAATTCGCAGGTAAATTCGGTGCAGTTTTTAAGTTTTGATGCGTTTTTCAGCACGTATTCATGCTGCGGGTTTTGAAACAATTTTCCTCAGCACTAGGCAAATGCAATTCGCAAGCGGAAACGCAAGATAAATTGACATGCCGTGGATTTTATCCCCTTAATGACCGCCGATTAGCCTTTTCACGGCGGTCATTAATGGGCTTTATTCTACAGCGCCGCTATTCCACTGCGCTGCTGTAGAATAAAGTAAACAGAGCAGGGAGCCGAGGGCTGGGGGCGTCCCTGCTCTGCCGGGTGAGATCGATATTAGTATCGATCTCACCCGTTTAACCCTTCAGATGCGGTGCACAATAGCGTGCACTGCATCTGAGTGGTTTTGGAGAGAGGGAGGGAGCTCCCTCTCATCCCACCGACACCCGGCGATAAAATCGCAGAGTGTCTGTGTCTTCTATGGCAAGCGGGGGTCTAATAAAGGCCCCCAGGTCTGCCTGTCATGAATGCCTGCTAGATCATGCCGGAGGCATGACCTAGCAGATGCCTGTCCGTTTTAAACGGACAGGCAGTAATACACTGCAATACAAAAGTATTGCAGTGTATTATAATAGCGATCGGAGGATAGTGAAGTCCCCTAGTGGGACTAGTATAAAAGTAAAAAAAGTTTAAGAAAGTTAATTTAAAAAAAAAGTGAAAAAAATTAAATGAAAACCCCACTTTTTCCCCTTACAAAATGCTTTACTATTAAAAAAAACTACAATAAAGCAAAAAAGTTACATATATTTGGTATCGCCGCGTCCGTAACGACCCCGACTATAAAGCTGTTACATTATTTAACCCGCACTGTGAACGGCGTAAAAAATAAAATAAAAAACAATGGAAAAATTGCTGTTTTCTGTGAATCCTGACTTAAAAAAAATGTGATAAAAAGTGATCAAAAAGTCGCATCTACTCTCAAATGGTACCAATAAAAACTGCAAGTCGTCCCGCAAAAAACAAGACCTTATACAGCTATGCCGACGCAAAAATAAAAAAGTTATAGCTCTTCGAATGTGACAATGGAAAAATGTAAAAAATGGCTTGGACATTAGGGCCCAGAATGCAAGCAGGGGGAAGGGGTTAAAATCCGCACCGCATGTCAATTTACGTGCATAAAAATACCGCAGAGTGTACATGAAATTTCCTGGAATCTCAATGACCATGCTGGTACTGTATTATGTGCGGTTTTGCCGCACACATATACGCGCGGTGAAACCACACGTAATATGCATCATCTGCATTGACCCTTAATGGTTGAACTTATTGGATTTAAGTTTTACATACTAACTATGTAACTATGGTGCCGAGCTGCAGAGAGACGTGTGTGAGGAGGGAGTGCGGGGTCCGTGCAAATACATACATACATACATACATACATACATACAAGGGCAGGGTCTCCAGACAGGCCACCAATTTTCATTTTTCATGTAGGGACAGATTGATTATAGTATTGAGGCTGGGCGAACATGGGGCGCTCACCCAAGGCACCACTACTGTAGTTTATTCAAAACAGACAGAGTTGTGGGCTGTGGGTGCAGTGCTCCTGAGTGTGGGAGAACATCATAGCAGTGCCCACCACTCGTGGAGCAGAGCACAAGACTGACAATTAGATATAGAGTCTGCAGAGGGCGAAAAAAATAAATAACACAGGAGACATTGTGGTCAGATATACACACACCCGACGGCTTATACCAAAAATTCACCTGGCGCGATTGGTACAATTTAAGAAGATTTTTATTAAGTAATACAACTAATCATACTTTATCATGGATAATAAACCCATTGCTATATAAATCCAGCGGATGTCCAGAAATTCTGCTAATCTGGAATTCCACAAAATCAGAAACAGAACAGAAATAACTAATTATGAGGCTCCTCCAGTGTGTGTATATATTTATTACATGTGTGAATTCTCCATCTTTTTGACGAATCATAAATCCAGAATTTTTGATAATTGGGCACCTGTTTGGTTCTGTTTGTGCCAGATTAAAGGAATTTTTTAATACCATTTTTTTAATGTGAAGGTTAAGTATGTGCAAATCCTCCATTTTTTTTCCACGCTAATAGAGGATAAATGATTCATATTGTACTTACCTAGACATACGACTTACTGCTGATGCCTTATAAAATATGTATCCACTGTTGTAGCTATAATAACCCTGCTGACACTTGTCTCAAGCTTCCTGACACTTGGTTAAATAATGCAGCTGTGTGCCAGGCGAGGGGCACGTGGGTAGGGTGGATCTGAGAGAAATTCACACTGTGGTCCTGAAAGACAATTCTCTGTGTGCATCGCAACGACTTATCTGCATTTAGTATAAAAATGGAGCCATGAATCTCATGAACATGAAAAAAAATTATTATATTTTATTTTTTTTGAGTTTTTATATTTTTTTAGATATTTTTTTGTATTATTTTGACATATACAGCACAATGTCCACATTTTTCAGTAGCGTATTTCATTAATAACAATATCTATTTTTATCTTTTCCTGGGTGGGATTAAAAAAAAAAACCGAGGTTGTGTTTACAATATCTTGAAAATATAATATTTTAAAAGAAAATGGTAATTCTGCCTCAACTAATGTACAGTTATAGGGTATCGGTTGTAGGGTATGTCAACATTTGAACACCATTTTACAATTTATGTACTGTGTAGTTATAATCTACATAACAAAAATGGAGTCACCGTGTATGTACATAGCATTACTTATCTTGTACTGATCCTGAGTTACAGTCTGTATCATTCTCCAGATCTAAACTTAAAAATTCTGCAGGTTGCCATTGGAAACCATCTATGAGCTTGTCGTCAGACACACCCCTAGCAGCTTAGCTGAGCAAATATAATGCAGGAGAACAATTAGGTTTCCCTACAGATAGCTGTACAGTGCCTGGTGTAAAGATAACATTTCTCAGAACACAAATCACCATAGTAAACTCTGTATAGACACTGAACAAGCAGGGAACGCTGGAAGATTTCAGCACTGAGAACGGCAAAATTGTAAATCCAGCTCTGGAGTATGATAAAGGATGTAACTCAGGATCAGTACAAGATAAGTAATATAATGTATGTACACAGTCAGTCCACCAGCAGAATAGTGAGTGCAGCTCTGGAGTATAATACAGGATGTAACTCAGGATCAGTACAAGATAAGTAATGTAATGTATGTACACAGTGACTCCACAAGCAGAATAGTGAGTGCAGCTCTGGAGTATAATACAGGATGTAACTCAGGATCAGTACAAGATAAGTAATGTAATGTATGTACACAGTGACTCCACCAGCAGAATAGTGAGTTCAGCTCTGCA
Source organism: Rhinoderma darwinii (assembly GCF_050947455.1). Classification (NCBI taxonomy): domain Eukaryota; kingdom Metazoa; phylum Chordata; class Amphibia; order Anura; family Rhinodermatidae; genus Rhinoderma; species Rhinoderma darwinii. The sequence continues at coordinate 17,271,267 of NC_134688.1, read as the reverse complement.
GTATAATACAGGATGTAACTCAGGATCAGTACAGGATAAGTAATGTAATGTAATGTATGCACACAGTGACTCCACCAGCAGAATAGTGAGTGCAGCTCTGGAGTATAATAGAGGATGTAATTAATGATCAGTACAGGATAAGTAATGTAATGTATGTCCACAGTTACTCCACCAGCAGAATAATGAATGCAGTTCTGAAGTATAATAGAGGATGTTACTCAGGATCAGTACAGGATAAGGAATGTAATATATGTACACAGTGACTACACCAGCAGAATAGTGAGTGCAGCTCTGGAGTATAATACAAGATGTAACTCAGGATCAGTAGAGGATAAGTATTATAATGTATGTACACAGTGACTCCACCAGCAGGATAGTGAGTGCAGCTCTGGAGTATAATACAGGATGCAACTCAGTATCAGTACAAGAAAAGTAATGAAATGTATTCACAAAGGGGCTCAACTTTTCAAGTAGTTTAATTGTGTATACTGTATATTTTGTTTCCCACCTTAGTAGTGGATCTTCAAACTGCAATTGGTTTATCGCTGGCTAATCTGAGGTGCATTGTCTTAAGATTCTCCCTGTTCCTCACCCTTAACTCCAACAAGAAAATGTGGAATTTCCCAGTCAAATTCCTAGTTTGCGTTCTTTGAAGAGTCACCGATTGGTCGCAGGTGCATTGTGGGAATAGCTGAAGAGTAGACAGTTACGGAGCCAAGGCTCATCACCAGGAGAGCAGTCAGGATATCACAAGCCAAAGGACAAGACAAGGATAAATCAGATGACAGGCAAGGGGTCAAAATAAGGAATATAACTACATGTACCGGGCGACAAATCCAAAGGAGCAAGGTAGGAGCAGAATCCAATAATAAGGTCAGTGTAGGGATCAGTATCAAAGTCAGGAACTATACAATAATACAATAGAGGTACCTTGATTCATAGGCAAGAGATGCCAGGCTGGATTCCTCTTTAAAGAGGCTCTGTCACCAGATTTTGCAACCCCTATCTCCTATTGCAGCAGATCGGCGCTGCAATGTAGATAAGAGTAACGTTTTGTTTTTTTAAAACGAGCATTTTTGGCCAAGTTATGACCATTTTTATATTTATGTAAATGAGGCTTTCTAAAGTACAACTGGGCGTGTTTAAAGTAAAAGTACAACTGTGTGTGTATTGTGTGTGTACATCTGGGCGTTTTTACTTGTTTTACTAGCTGGGCGTTGTGACTAGAAGTGTATGATGCTGACGAATCAGCATCATCCACTTCTCTTCGTTACCACCCAGCTTCTGGCAGTGCACAGACATACAGCGTGTCCTCGAGAGATCACGCTGTGACGTTACTCACTTCCTGCCCCAGGTCCTGCATCGTGTCGGACGAGCGACAGGGAACACTGGGAGCAGGAAACACTAGGGAACCATTTGCAAGACAAACTTAGGATACGACAACAACGCTCAGGCGTGGGAGGAAGGGGCTGAGACCAATCAGCACAATCTCCCACATGCGCTCTGGCTTCTTGAGTCTGGAATGAGCTTGCGAGAGCACCCTGGTGGTCACTGTGGAACAGGACGGCCGTATGTGCAAACATCTCTGGAGAGAAGGGTGTCGACTGGATGGAAGGAGTTCGTGGTCAGCGACCACGGACGTTACAGCTACATTCACACGAGCGTGACAGATTTAAGTGCGCTAAAAACTAGCGTAAATCTATCCGTGTGCGTTGCGTTTTGCATCAGCGTGCTTTGCGTGTGGCATGTGTTTTTCACGCACTTGCAAGCACGGATGTCGTCCATGTGCTTTCCGTGGTTTTCACGCACCCATTGACTTCAATGGGTGACTAGGTGCGTGAAAACGCACCAATATAGGACATGCAGTGAGTTTCACGCAACGGACACTCGCGTGAAAACTCACGCATTTGTGAATAGCCCCATTGAAATCAATAGGGCCGTGCGCTGTGCGTTGTTTCAACCCACAGTCCAAGGATGAGATTCACGCTCATCTAAATGAGCCCTAAATCTATCATGTGTGATACTGTCTGCTGGGGCCATGTATCTAAGCCTATCATGTGTGATACTATCTTCTGGGGCCATGTATCTAAGCCTATCATGTGTGATACTGTCTGCTGGGGCCATGTATCTAAGCCTATCATGTGTAATACTGTCTGCTGAGACAATGCGTCCATTCTATCCAGCGGTGTAGCTATAGGAGCCATAGATATGCTATCTCCGATATGTACGTAAAAATGTATTTCTTTTTGGAGGGGGTAAATATATGTCTCGGGTCTTGTGCCCCTGATCTTTTAAGACCCTAGCAACGCCCCTGAGTTAGCCAATAACTACAGCAAATTCGCATATAGGGCCAACACAACAGAGGGCCATATCTCTGGAACGGGGAGTTCTTGGAAAAAAAGAAAAACAGCGCTGGAATCAGGGAGACAACGCTATTCAGGTAAGTTACCTAGTTCAACTTATATGACCTAGTGACAGGTCCTCTTTAAATAGGGTGCCAGGCCTGACGTCATCAGCAAACGCCAGATGATATGGCAACCCAACATGGTTGGAAGCAGGGAGCCGCTGCGTGAGCAAGAAGACATCACTGGACTGAGAAGGAGTGAGTTAGATTGCTTGGCAGCCTGTTGTGGCTGGCGGCTGAAGATAGGAGAGAAGCTGCCGCCAGCACGAACCTGCTGCTGGAGCGTGCAGAGGTGAGTAACCCTATATATGTATAATATGTGTAAAATGGGGCTCTAAGGTGAAGATTTATACATTTCATTCTCCCTAGAGGACAGTATGGAAATGCCAGAAGTGTATAGTTGCTTCTAGTCCTTGGTGAAATATAATGCATGGATAATTAGTGGTTTCGGGTTTGAGGTGATGATATTTAGAAGATAAATCTAAATAACTGGTCACCATAAAAAAATAAAAAAAACAATAATAACAATTTAAAAAATTATACATACATGAAAAGTAAATGTAATATGTGTGTTAGAGAGATGGTGGGCCCAAACAAAAAATACTTGTTCCTCTTCCCTCTACCATATGACAGGATGATCTAAATTGCTTGCCCCTCCCTCGCCCTTTGCCCTAGTACTAGAGAATATAAATAAATTGAATTGGAGCGCTCTTCATATGCTCTATACATCCAGGGGCTGCTAAGCTGTTAAGCACATCTTTTAATATATTTATAAAAAATAATAGAAGACCTGATATAAACATATAGATATGCAAATAATAATGAAAAATAATACATAAAATAATAATAATAATAATAATAATAATACAAATAATAACAATACAAATAATAATAATAATACAAATAATAATTAATTCTCCACGAGTAAAAACTTCCTAGAAACTTCCTATAAGTAAACAGTTGAAGCTTTTCTAGACACGTTCCCATCAGCACATGTAGAGCTGGGGTATGTGTCTTGCATAATTAATAAGGATAATTATATTGTGTCAGGGACTTTTTTTTTGACATTTTTTTTTTCAAAGTATGGTAATTGTCCTCTTCCCTTTGTAGTTAATTACAAATTTGGGTAGGAACTAAGCCTCTTATATATGTTTTTTCTTGGTCTCTATGGCAGCAGGAGAACTACTTTGATGTCTGAATGAATTTATTGGAAAAGCGTACTATTCCTCTTATGTCAGATGTTTACTTTACTAAATTGAGTCATAAGTATTGTGTGTTTTACAAAAACATTATATTTTATAAGTTATTACAGACCTGTAAGTGCCCATGAGTCTCAGTAACGACGGGTTCTCACACAGTCATTGTGGTGCGGGTCAGGTTGTTTACCACCCACTTTTTTTTCTGTTGAAACTAGGATCTGCCGTATGACTGCATGACTAAGCAGGATCAAACTTCAGGACTCATGGGAAGCTGGATGGCCATAATGGTACTCGCCCAGAGTTTCCCAGAAACATATATAAGAAATAAATGACTGTATCAAAGGTTTAACAACTTAGCATCTTATATATAGACTATATTTTTGATTGTTTTTGATAATTTTTGTTTTTTTTTATCAGTCAGGATAATCAGTTCAAGCAGTGGCGTACGTAAAAGAGGGAGCCCCATAGCAAAAAAAAAAAATCAAGATGGGCCCCATTATGGTGGACAGGTGGTTGATGAGGAGAACAGGACAAGGTGTTTTTTGCCCCCTTCATCCCCTTTCCATGACCCTATAGTCAATGCACCCCCCTATTGTTTGCTAACACTTCAGTTTCTCTAGAGAGGGGAGTCCTACACAGGATCTCACCACCTAATAGCAATCTGGATGAGACTATCTCCATTCTTCAAGGGCTCTATAGCATCTACACTTATTTTTATTAAACATATAACCAATGATAGGATATGAGAGACCCATAAAAAGTCAAAACAATAACATAAATCAGGGGTGTCCATGTGGCCCGCGATGCCGTTCTGTGCGTCCGCCAGCCATCTCTGGCACCCCATATTTGGGGACACCTATCTGATTGGCACTAGAGCGGGGAAAAGATGAGGTGGAGAGGTAGCTGCGCATGAACGCGGCTCTTTCCATTGTAGTTTATGAGAGTATCTCCCATAAACTACAGTGGAGAGAACCGTGCTAATGCGTGGCCACCTTGTCTCCTCCTCACTGGCATGCCGAATGAGCGAGCAGGGGATCCCCATTCTTCCAATAAATTGAAGTCCCAGAGGTAAAACCCCACCTATCAGACATTTATGGGATATGCTGTTCATATGTCTCAGATGGGAATACCCTTTCAACTTGTAATAATGACCATAGTGAGTAGTAAATCTGACAATGTGGCCCACTGACCAGAAATAAGGTTGTGTACCCCTGATATAGATAATGACGAGAGCATGCAACATGGGGGAGTCCATACTTCTTATAATAGTAGAGGTGGGTCACAACTACCCCCATTTACCTCGTATCTCACGTCTGTAGTGCAGTATGGACTGTTTAACACAGTCCCAAATTTGCTAAAAAGTACAGTCAGCTCCTGACTACTTGCACACATGTACATGGCTATTGGCCAATGGGCACCCAAAGGGATCTGGGAGATTGTATTTATAGTCTATCTCTATATAGTGGTATATGTATGGCTATGGCTTGGTGAGTATTCGTGTAATCTATGACAGGGTTGGGGGCCGAATTTGGTTTTCCCAATGAGGGTCAACGTTATTCGCGAGCTTGACAATGACTTTAGAGAAATGCAACCGTCCCACCGACAATAGTAGTCAATGGGGACCAAGACATTCACTGCTAATGGAGTGTGACTCAAGTTGGGAAAAGTTGAATAACTCGAATCGCCAACCATCAAATCATGGTGTAAACATCTGTGGAAAGCATCTGCTCTCAGTGCATTGAGCTATATTCATTCCTTCGAAGGTTTCTCTACATAATAAACATGCCTTGTGATGTGCAGCTAATTGCTTTCGACAAGACATCCGATTTTTCATGAAAAACAGCCATTCCTATTGAAGTACCTTTCATTAAACTATAATTACCAAGATATTATACATTATATCTTCTCTGGAAACGTTCGGTACAATTCAATTTTCCCTGGTTTTGAAGTCTTTGAGGTGTTAATTGTGTTCACCGGCGTCCATATGTCTCCTACGTGTTATGTGTAGGTTGACCGGTCCAGGATCTGATTAACATGGAGTGATCTTGAAGTGTTATTGGCACTCAGTCCCTTGTCTTTCGAGCTCGGAAACCAAACAAATGAACTTAATAAATCATCCATCAGGTTGTGCGGATCCGAGATCCCTGTGTGCTTTAGGAGAATGGTTAATGTGGAATCACCTTTTGTTACCAAGGAAACAACATTCAGACATTTGCAAACTATGGGCTGGAAACGGCTTTCATTTTTCATAGTACATTGTGCAACAACTACTGAAGAAAAATTTTTTTAGTAGACCTGGCATGTTATCGGGGCTACCGGAAGGAAGAGCGAACAAGTTCATAGCTATCCATTTTCCCATTTTTTCTGCTGTTCTCGTCTACAATGGAACAATCATTAACATATAAAATCCTTTATTGATTTCCCAAATCTAGGGTCTAGAATGAGAACCACTAAATGTTGTCCAAGGACCTCAACAAGGTTGTGCCATCTCATCTATTCTTTTCTACGTACCAATAGCACCTCCTCAGTCCCCATACAACATGACCCTGGCATCAAAGGTGATGTCATTGTTAATACACAATATAATGTTACTCACCACCTGAGGTTCAAAGCCACTCTCCTGTCCCCTGCCGGGATCTCACCCTGCTGAGTCCTCCAGATCTCACCTCGCACCTAGAAATTTTACTTGAGTGGTTGGTCCCTGAGCTGCCTGCTGCTGCCGTTCTCCACCGCCTGGTAGATTCCCAAACCCTCTCTGGCCAACTTGGTGGCCAGCCACAGTCCATCTTTTTTTTTAAATTAAGATGTAGAGGCCGAGGAGACCTCCTAAATAAATCAAACCATACACCCGAAATGAATCAAACCTTACACCAGACCCCCCTAAATAAGTCAGACCCCCTAAATAAATCAGACCCCAGACCAGACCCCCTAAATTATTCAGACCTCAGACCAGATCCCTAAATAGATCAAACCTTAGACCAAACCCCATTCAATTAAACACGCTACTAAATAAATCAAACCTCAGACTAGACCCCAAAATAAGCCAGACCCCCTTAAAAAAAAAGAGCTCAGATCATACACCTTAAATAAAAAAGACCCCAGACCAGACCCACTAAATAAATCAGACCTCAGACCAGACCCCCTAAATAAATCATATCGAGAAACAGACCCCATAAATAAATCAAACCTCAGACCACAACCCCCTGAATTAAACAGACCATAGACTGGACCCCTAAATAAATCAAACCTTAGACCTGACCGGCCAAATTAAACAGACCCCCTAAATAAATCAGACCTCAAACCAGACCCCCTAAAAAAAGAGCTCAGATCACCCCCCCTAAATAAGACCCCAGGCTAGACCCACTAAATAAAATACCTAAGACCCGACCCCTAAATAAATCAGATCAAAGCCTCTAATAATTTAGACCTCAAACCAGACCCCATAAATAAATCAAACCTCAGACCAGACCTCCCCTAAATTAAACAGACCCCCTAAATAAAACAGACCTTAGACCAGACCCCTAAATATATCAGACCTCAGACCAGATTCCTAAATAAATAAGACTCCTTTAAATAAATCTGAGTTGTGACCAGACCTCAGGCATTACCTTGAGTCTTACAGAACCGATAAAAACACAGGGACATATACAGAAACACCGAAAAAGGCCATACTTGCAAATGGACACAGCCAGGCCAGAAATGCTGATGAAAGGGCGAGCAGGTGCTTTAAATAATAATAGCCACTCCCACTAGTCTTGAGGGGAGTGGTGTGTGGTGCATGGGATGTGTAGTAAGAAATAATAAATGAATAGTGTGTGTGCAAGTGTAATACTATAAGTGAAATATAGGGGGCAGTAATAAATGAAGTGCCTCAATAGAAATAAATGGATAATGGGGTGCAAGTGAGTGAAACATGGAGGGATAGTGTGTATGTCATGAGGCACAACGTGTATAGCCAGGTAGAAGCCTATTTGTGACGCCTTGATAATTCATAGAGCGGGCTACCCTGCTTGCTATGCCAAACAACAACACACCATGCTCTCCCAGCATCAAAGACCTTGAGTCTTCTTGTCCTTTCCTTGTCATACATGTATTTATTATGTAATATACATAGATATACAGTGATTTGTTTTTTCATTATTTGAGTATTCATAAAGTGTTTTGATTTTACTTTATAGTGTTGCCTTATTTGATTGTAGCCTGTGATCATGGTTGACCTATAGCTATGGGATTCATGGCACAAGATCGTGGAATTTACTCACCACTCCTCACTCCTGGGTCCTTTCTCCTCTGGGCGTGCCAAGACGTCCTGATGCACACTTTGTCCTTGAGTTGCTTGGCGTCAGGATCCAGTGAGATGGTGGCAGCGCCCAAAGAGAAAAAGGACCTGGGAGTGGGGAGGATGCTGGTGATGGTGCAAGATGCAAATCAAATCCAACAAATAAGGACTTATATATATATATATATATAATAAAAAAATCCTTATAGGCGTCTGGAGGCGGAGGGGGGTCCAAACCCGTTGGACCGCTGCCCCTATATGTGCTCAACTGCTCACCTGACTGCTTGCATGATGTCTTTATATTGTACAGTATTTTCCCCATCACCCATGACTCACTCCTTTTGTATTTATGCTTGGACTCTCTAATATTGGCCTCGGCTCCATGTTCCGGTTGGACATTTCCTGGTATTTTCTGGTATTGATCCATGGCTATCTTGAACTCCACATCTGTATCCACAATGTCCCTGCCTGACATCCTCCGCAGATTGTTCTTGTACAAGATCACTGACTTTCCCGCACAATATAAAAAAAATTCTCTCTCTCTGTTCTTTGAGAGGACCGCCCCTCTAGAGGACTATTTTTAGCTGCAATTGTGGGTGGTCGTCTCAAAGAGGTTTCACTGTACATGTTTATATTCAAGCATTGACAGTGCAGAAACCATTTATTCAACCAAATAAATTAACTCCTCCCCATTATTACATGTGACCACTACAGGAGAAATGTGGTATTACATGGTGCATGTTCAAATGAATGGGAGAATTTGTAATACGTAGTCGTGGTGAGTCCTCCAGAGCCGGAGCTGCTCTTAGTCCAAAGCAGGGGTCCCCTATATGATGTCCATATGCCCTAATAGAGCAGTGGATAACCCCTTTAAAAGCAGCCGTGGCACATGGTTAAAAAATTTCTTTGTGAGAACAGTTTTTTACTCTCTTCAAATGTATGCCTAGTCTAGGGAATCTAAATTCCATCCATAATAGAAGTGTACTATCTCTTGACATGGTTCTAGCACCTATCCATTCTGTTTTAGAGAACCCCCTATGCTGTATAAGGGCATATGAAGGTAATAATGGGGAGGGTTTAGCTCAGGACCCCTCTCTGTTAGCCGGTGCAAAGAACTGCTGCTTAGGGTAAGTCTTGATCTAGATCAACGTGTGTTCTTCTGCATTAGTTACCCATTATTTTCAGAATTTCCCCCCGGCGATAACAGCTAATCATGGTGAAGGAGGTCGTTTTGGGAAGTACCCGCCATCTGTTAGTCACTTGGGAACCTGCTATAGACCCCATGGTATGGGGCACACAGCTTTCCTATTGCCTGTCTAATACAGATGGGAGGGATTGAAGTTCTATATGAAGTAAACATAGGGTTATCTAAAAGTGGACATCCCCTTTAAGTCATAATTACATGTTGTGAAGATATGCCGATACCGGTTACATCTATATACGTGAATGTAAAGACAAAAAAAATTGCTGGTCCTTTAGTAGGGTTAGAATTCACACATATCTTTCCCACCACCCCCGTACCTATCCCGTTTTATAACAGTGTTCTTCTTTTTCCCCCATGCCAAACTTGCTTTTTTGCAGAGGATAATCTATCTTATGTCCACCATCACAATTTGCAGGTAGTAAATCTGGTAGCTATATGTCCAATGAGGCCTTATCCAGGTATTACATAGGTTGTTGTGGTCATATTACATCTATCAGAGGCTATAATTATATAGATCACTCATAATTGTGAGCAGGATGCTGGAGAGACAAAGATGCAGGTCTAAGAGGAAAACACACAGGAGAGGAGGCAGACTGTGCAGCAGCATGCATGTCACAAGCAATGTGCAGGAAGGGGCAGAGATGATTGGTAGGCAATAGCATTACATCATCTACAGGAAGCAACCTAAGGCAGATACAGTGGCAACAGCAGAATACTCAGAGCTCTGCAAATTAGTAGTTGTCACCCAGTGTTTTCCTGAATTGTTGCTATTCATCAACCCAGGAACGTTCTGCCTGATATTTTATTATTAGGAAACCTATAAGAGATAGAAGTGACATCAGACAACATAATTATAGGTGGGAATTCACATAGGAAACTCTGGTTTTCACCTCCGTTTCACTTTACCACATATATAATTATACAGACAAAATATAACATTTGGATACAAAGTACAATATAAACATGACTATAATAATAATAATAATAATAATAATAATAATAATAATAATATAAATACGTAACTTAGCAGAGCTGAGCAGCATTTGTCCCTTATATAATGAAAAGAATCTATCAGTACAGAGGTCTCCCGTATTCCACCCATTATAATGAATGTTTATTTCTCATTCTTTCCTTATTTTCTACAAGCAAAACAATTACATTCTGAGGATCACAAATCTTCTTTTGTTACCACATTTTAATTTAGTTTTTCTTCCTCAACAAGACACAATAAACTGTAAACATTCATTCTCTCATTTATTCCCATCATAATGGTGAAGGATTGTGTTTTATTAAACCGTATTAGGGAAGTCACTGATGAATTATCTATCTATCTATCTATCTATCTATCTATCTATCTATCTATCTATCTATCTATCTATCTATCTATCTATCTATCTATCTATCTATCTATCTCCGATTATAAGTATATAATTGAGGATTTATTTTTGTGCAATTCCCTCATGTACCAGTGTAGACACTTTTAACACATCTGCGAGCCTTGTGAGGCGTTTTATGTAGCAGCGGGGCTGTATGTGAAGCCCCCACAGTCTATTAAGTTGTCCTCCTCTCCAGTGGGCATTGACATCTTTAACACTGAGGGTTTACATATCCACCTCTAATTGTACAAATTTTCACAATGAACATATAGTGTGTTGGCTGCTCAGTATAGATGTACGAGGGAGAAGTTTCCATAGTAACACAATGCTTGTAAATGTATATAAATATCGCACAAGGTACAGTATGCAGCACCTTGGCTGGTTCATGTACCGCTGGCTTCATATATATCATCATTTCTGGGTTGTCAAAAAATAATACAAGGGTAATGGTGACAATAAATTCAATGCATATAGATGAAATTGGAAAAATAGGTAATCATTCTTCTCCTCCTTATCACCCTCATCATCCTTGTTGTCTCATGTTTATTATTATTTTACCCCAAATTATCTATTCAAAGTTAAGATTCCATTTTATTTGTGAGCGATTGTTGAATACAGATATAGACCCTGTTCACACGGCGTGCATTCGAAGCTTTTTTCGGCGCATTTTACGCACCAAAAAATGCGTCATAAACTCATGACATTGCTGTGTGCTCAGTGCCTATACTGTGTCACCTATGGGTCAGAATTATAGACAGGTAGGCACCCTTCGTGCCAATGTATAAAGCCTCCATGAGGCACTGTATCCTTCCCTAAAACAGAACTGCCTCTATGGGAGAATTTCTCTGCAATACAGCATGCGATGGAACATGTCATACATTTTTTCTTATTGATTCCTTTGAATTTGTGAAAAAAAAACCTTTGTTGATCTCCATATAAAATCAGAGACACACGAGGTACGGTAAAGTCTTTTGTTACAGATCCGTACAATGTGTTTCTTAATACAACCGTGTTCATGAGGTCTACCGCCTTTTTTTTTTTTTTGCTTCTCTAATACCACTAGGAGGGTTATTGCCCTGCAATACCCTGCAATAATCCACTAAACTCCTCATGGTCCATAACATGCTGCCCGCAGCATGTTTAATGTGACAGGTTCCCTTTAAGTCCAAAATTCTGTGTTAATTAATTTCTTAATATAAATGTATAGCTTTATTTTTCTGATAAAAAAAATCTAAATCCACTGCATAGATGTAGAATTAAATGTTACAATTCTGGCTTCCTACAGTCACCACTAGGGGGAGCTAAAGAGCTTACTGTATACTGTTTATACATTGAAATCAATACTAAAGCAGTATGCAGAAAGCTCCTAAGCTCCCCCTACTGGTGACATGGTTTGAAATGGACTGGAATGGTCTTCATATTTGGAATTCTCTATCAGAAAACACAGCTCCGAGCACTATAAAGAAATATTAAGAAATTAATCAGAGTTTTGGAACTATTTAAATGTTCAAGGATGGAAATTCACCATAACCCTCCTCAATTCTTGATCAGCATTAAACTATTGGGTCCCTCATTCTTTTTCTTTCTAATTTTTCTTACCTAATCTTATTTGCTGAGCAGACACTTGCAGGATCAATGATGCGTGGATATTCAACCCCCTCCAGTTCACAGCCAAAGTCATAACATTTGTCTTACAAATGAGGTAGAGAGTAAGGGGTTAAATAATGGATAAAACGGGGGCACTGACTGGTGTACACAGGACACGACCAATAATATTTTACACGTCTTGCTTGATTGGTTTCAGCATGAATGTCGGATTTATACTTCAGAGTGAAGACATGAACATTAGATTTCCCTTGGGTGTACGAGCAACAAATGTTTCTAAGAAAAATATTTTGGGTCGAAATTTGTCAATTAAAATTACAAGGTCAACCGTAAACTTGTCTGTGCAAAGTGTATTAGAGGGTAAGTGGGGGTACACGTTCTGGATCCATGAAAGAGGTAGGGGTTAATGTCGATGTTAAGGAAGATGCAAGTAGACTTATGTCTCCATTAAAAATTGTTATCAGGACCCCATCCTTCCCACTTGTCCCCACCTTACCCCCACCAATGTGACTCTTCCGACATATCAAGTCATAGAGGTCATTTGTCAGAAACTAGAAGGACAGTAAGGATAATATAGTCAGAGATTAGCTTTAAAGGGAACCTCCACCTTTTATTACCAAGTTGTTTTTAGGTCCAAAATTTTGTGCTGATTAATTTCATAATATATCTTTATAGCGGACGGATCTGTCTTTTTCAGTTACAGAGTTCCAAATCCCCTGCACAGGGGTAGATTTAAAAGACATGTTGGATGCCTGCAGCCACTACTAGGGGAGCTTAGGAGCTTACTGCATACTAATATACATTGGACTCATAACACAGTATACAGTAAGCTGATGTGCTGTCGCGTAGCTTCATGGCCAGCCCTCCTCCGGACGAGGATCCTGCTTGTGTTTTGCCCCCAGGTATAATCATATCCTCTATTGATTCTGATTTAGTCTCCAAAATTGCGGCTGATCAAGGTTCAGCTCCCGAGAACCTTCCTGGAACAAGCTGCTTGTTCCTCTGCAATTCCGGCTAAGGGTACTCAGGGAGAATCATGACTCTGCACTATCTGGTCATCCAGGCATCCTGGGTACCAAGCACCTCATTTCTAGAACCTATTGGTGGCCTGGGTTGCCTAAAGACGTTAAAGCCTACGTCGCCGCTTGTGAAATTTGTGCTAGCTCCAAGACTCCCAGGTCCCGACCAGCGGGCTTACTATGTTCTTTGCTCATTACCCAGAGACCTTGGACCCATATCTCCATGGATTTTATCACCGATATGCCTACATCCCAAGGCAAGACGGTGGTGTGGGTTGTAGTAGACCGCTTCAGTAAGATGTGCCATTTTATGCACCTCAAGAAACTACCCAATGCCAAGACGTTAGCTACCTTGTTTGTCAAACACATCCTGTCAATATTGTTTCTGACAGAGGGGTACAATTTGTTTCATTGTTTTGGAGAGCTTTCTGTAAGAAGTTGGAGATTGATCTGTCCTTCTCCTCGGCCTTCCATCCTGAAACTAATGGCCAAACTGAGAGGACTAATCAATCTCTAGAACAATATTTAAAGAGGCTCTGTCACCAGATTTTGCAACCCCTATCTGCTATTGCAGCAGATCGGCGCTGCAATGTAGATTACAGTAACGTTTTTATTTTTAAAAAACGAGCATTTTTGGCCAAGTTATGACCATTTTTGTAGTTATGCAAATGAGGCTTGCAAAAGTCCAAGTGGGTGTGTTTAAAAGTAAAAGTCCAAGTGGGTGTGTATTATGTGCGTACATCGGGGCGTTTTTAATACTTTCACTAGCTTGGCGCTCTGATGAGAAGTAACATCCACTTCTCTTCAGAACGCCCAGCTTGTGACAGTGCAGATCTGTGACGTCACTCACAGGTCCTGCATCGTGACGGCCACATCGGCACCAGAGGCTACAGTTGATTCTGCAGCAGCATCAGCGTTTGCAGGTAAGTCGATCTTACCTGCAAACGCTGATGCTGCTGCAGAATCAACTGTAGCCTCTGGTGCCGATGTGGCCGTCACGATGCAGGACCTGTGAGTGACGTCACAGATCTGCACTGTCAGAAGCTGGGCGTTCTCAAGAGAAGAGGATGTTACTTCTCATCAGAGCGCCCAGCTAGTGAAAGTATTAAAAACGCCCCGATGTACGCACATAATACACGCCCACTTGGACTTTTACTTTTAAACACACCCACTTGGACTTTTGCAAGCCTCATTTGCATAACTACAAAAATGGTCATAACTTGGCCAAAAATGCTCGTTTTTTAAAAATAAAAACGTTACTGTAATCTACATTGCAGCGCCTATCTGCTGCAATAGCAGATAGGGGTTGCAAAATCTGGTGACAGAGCCTCTTTAAGGTGTTTTATCTCTGACTGCCAAGATGATTGGGTCTCCTTCATACCCCTCGCCGAATTTTCCCTTAATAACCGGGTCAGTAACTAGTCAGGGGTCTCCCCCTTTTTCTGTAATTTTGGATTTAATCCACGGTTCTCCTCCGTTTCACCTGATGGTTCCAACAATCCCGAGGTAGATGTCGTTCATCGGGAACTGTGCACAGTCTGGGCCCAGGTTCAGAAGAACCTAGAGGGGTCCCAGAGCATACAAAAGACTCAGGCAGATAGAAGACGTTCTGCTAACCCCTTATTTGTGGTCGGGGATCTGGTGTGGCTGTCTTCCAAAAATTTGCGCCTTAAAGCTCCGTCCCAAAAATTTGCTCCTCAGTATATAGGGCCGTACAAGGTCATTGAGGTCCTTAACCCTGTCTCCTTCCGGCTGGAGTTACCCCCGTCTTTTCAAATACACAACGTTTTCCATGCCTCCCTCCTGAAACGCTGCTCCCCAGTCTCTCACCTGTTATATATTTTTTTGCTGCTTCTATCTCTATATATAAGACTGGGATGGTTACTTAGCAGCAGTGTGAATCAGGCTCGGTGACACGCTTTCTCTACTTGACTCTATGGAGATCTATGTGTCACCCATCACAGGTGTCAGCAGTTCCTGTACCACACAAGTTATACACAGGGGGGGGGGGGGCAGTAATTTCTATCATCAGCTACCGCTGATACTTAGACAGGTTCCTGTCACACAGGTGGAGAAGAATATAGTGCATATATAGTGTCTGTATACTTATGGTTTCTCAGCTTATTTAGGAGAATATAGAGAGAATGATAATCACAGTGTCCCTCAGCATGCAGAAATGTATGGTCTTTAGCTGGTCATGTGATACTGTGCTGAAGAATCATGGATAGCAAAGCAGAGAAGAAGAGAAAGCTCGGGAAATCTAAGAATAAACACAAAGTGAACCCGCTCCATACGATGCGGGTGCCGGCTGTATGTTACAGCCAACACTTCACAGTAACGAGCGGGAACACGCTCAAGCGTGATCCCGCTCGTATAACCCGTTAAATTCCCTGGGTCAATAGCAACCGTGGCATTTAAATCGTTAGAAAGAGAGGGCGATGCCCTCTAGCAGCTCATCGCGCCTCCCGCAATGCAATCGTGGGGTGGCGATGGTTGCTATGGCTGCCTGGGTGCCTAATGAAGGCCCCCAGGTCCGCCATCTTTGTGCTCCTACTAAGTCCTGCCTCTGGCAGGGCTTAATAGAAGCCTGTCAGAAAGACGATATACTGCAATACATTAGTATTGCAGTATATCGTGCAAGCGATCTAATGATTGCTGGTTGAAGTCCCCTTGGGTGACTAATACAAAAAAGTCAAAATTAGAAAAATAAAGTGTTTTTTTAATGTAAAAAAATAAATAAAAGTAAAAAAAACAAAACCTTTTCCCCCTAGAGCATAGTAAAAAAAGAAATAAATAACTATAATTGGTATAGCTGCATCCGTAAAAGTCTGAACTATTATAATACATCATTATTTAACCCGCACAGTGTACGCCGTAAAAAAAACTAAATTGTAAACGCCAGAATCGCTTTTTTTTGGTCAAAAAATTGAATTAAAAGTGATCAAAACGTTGCATGTACCCCAAAATGGTATCATTAAAAACTACACCTTATCCCACATATCATAGGCCCTCATACCACTTAATCGACGGAAAAATAAAAAAGTTGTGGCTCTCAGAATTTGGTGACACAAAATAAATAAAATTATTTACACTTAGTTTTTTACTTGTAAAATATAGAAAAAACTATATATATTTGGTATTGGCGTAATCACATTGAATAAAGTTAACATATTGTTTTAATTGCACCGTGAATTCCATAAAAACGAAGCGCTAAAAACCACGGAGGAATCGCTGTTTTTTTCACTTTGTACCCCACAAATATTTTTTTTCCCGTTTCCTACTACATTATACGGCACAATAAATGGCACTCCGCAAAACTACAACTCGTCCCGCAAAAATAAAACCCTCATAGGACTATATCGAGGGAAAAATAAAAAAGTTATGGCTTTTGGAAGGTGGGGAGGACAAAACGAAAATTAAAATCTGAAAAATGTTTACGACAGGAAGGGGTTAATGGTGTTTAAGGGTAAACGTTTATTTGAAGGAAGTTAAGGATTTGAGTAAAGCATCATGCACCCGACTGTTTCCATTTTGTGGACTGCAAAAAACGGATCTTAGCGGCTTCCATGTGCTGTCCGTTAATTTGTTTTTTTATACTAGAAGGGGTGAAACAGACCGCAAATACGGACAATAATAAGACCTGTTCTATAACTTGTGGAACAGACACACGGATCCGTAAAAAAACAAAAAACGGATTTGTGCATGACCCCATAGAAATGAATGGTTCATTGTGCTATCCGCAAAAATCGGATGGATCAGACACCGAAGAAAATAACGGTTGTGTGTATGAGCCCGAACCTTGGGGCTCAACAACTTATGGGTCTCCCAGACAACAGAAAAAGCAAGAGTTATCACTTTACAGTTTGTGTAATTCTGGGGGTTGCTCTGGAAGTTAAAAATTCTGTCAGGGGTCCCCTATAGTAAAAAGGTGAGGAATTATTGAGTTAGAGAATAGCGTTTATAGACATATAGTTGCGTCCAACCTTAACTTTTCTTGAATTGTGTTGTTATACAATTCAATACAATCTCGCTCCATCCAGTAGAAAAAGTATACGTTATTTAACATTGGAGGCTATGGGTGATGGATGGCGTCTGACGGATGGCGTCTGACGGAGGTATACATTCGTTTTTGCATGTTTTTTTTAACATACATCTCTTGATACAGTATGTCAGTTTTAGAGATATGTTAAGGGAGGACACATCTACACTACCGTTCAAAAGTTTAGGGTCACTTAGAAATTTCCTTATTTTTGAAACAAAAGCACAGTTTTTTTCAATGAAGATAACATTAAATTAATCAGAAATACACTCTATACATTGTTAATGTGCTAAATGACTATTCTAGCTGCAAACGTCTGGTTTTTAATGCAATATCTACATAGGTGTATAGAGGCCCATTTCCAGCAACCATCACTCCAGTGTTCTAATGGTACATTGTGTTTGCTAACTGTGTTAGAAGGCTAATGGATGATTAGAAAACCCTTGTGCAATTATGTTAGCACCGCTGTAAACAGTTTTGCTGTTTAGAGGAGCTATAAAACTGACCTTCCTTTGAGCTAGTTGAGAATCTGGAGCATTACATTTGTGGGTTCGATTAAACTCTCCAAATGGCTAGAAAAAGAGAGCTTTCATGTGAAACTCGACAGTCTATTCTTGTTCTTAGAAATGAAGGCTATTCCATGCGAGAAATTGCCAAGAAACTGAAGATTTCCTACAACGGTGTGTACTACTCTCTTCAGGGGACAGCACAAACAGGCTCTAACCAGAGTAGAAAGAGAAGTGGGAGGCCCCGCTGCACAACTGAGCAACAAGACAAGTACATTAGAGTTTCTTGTTTGAGAAATAGACTCCTCACAGGTCCTCAACTGGCAGCTTCATTAAATAGTACCCGCAAAACGCCAGTGTCAACGTCTACAGTGAAGAGGCGACTCCGGGATGCTGGCCTTCAGGGCAGAGTGGCAAAGAAAAAGTCATATCTGAGCCTGGCTAATAAAAGGAAAAGATTAATATTGGCAAAAGCACACAGACATTGGACAGAGGAAGATTGGAAAAAAGTGTTATGGACAGACAAATCAAAGTTTGAGGTGTTTGGATCACACAGAAGAACATTTGTGAGACGCAGAACAACTGAAAAGATGCTGGAAGCGTGCCTGACGCCATCTGTCAAGCATGGTGGAGGTAATGTGATGGTCTGGGGTTGCTTTGGTGCTGGTAAAGTGGGAGATTTGTACAAGGTAAAAGGGATTTTGAATAAGGAAGGCCATCGCTCCATTTTGCAACGCCATGCCATACCCTGTGGACAGCGCTTGATTGGAGACAATTTCATCCTACAACAGGACAATGACCCAAAGCACACCTCCAAATGATGCAAGAACTATTTAGGGAAGAAGCCGGCAGCTGGTATTCTATCTGTAATGGAGTGGCCAGCGCAGTCACCAGATCTCAACCCCATAGAGCTGTTGTGGGAGCAGCTTGACCGTATGGTATGCAAGAAGTGCCCATCAAGCCAATCCAACTTGTGGGAGGGGCTTCTGGAAGCATGGGGTGAAATTTCTCCCGATTACCTAAGCAAATTAACAGCTAGAATGCCAAAGGTCTGCAATGCTGTAATGGCTGCAAATGGAGGATTCCAAGACCAAAGCAAAGTTTGAAGGAGAAAATTATTATTTCAAATAAAAATCATTATTTCTAACCTTGTCAATGTCTTGACTATATTTTCTAGTCATTTTGCAACTCATTTGATAAATATAAGTGTGAGTTTTCATGGAAAACACCAAATTGTCTGGGTGACCCCAAACTTTTGAACGGTAGTGTATATGAGTAGATTAAGGAACTATCTATAATCTGGATAAAGGAGGTATTAGAGTCTGAATGTTGGGGTGAAATTAGAAAAAAGTAAATTTTGAGCTTGGGAAACAGGACCTGATTGGGCTCAGGATTCAGGATCCAATTACAAATGTGGTGTCTGGTTTCGGGAAGTTGTGATCTGGATATAGTAGGGAATTGTCTAACCAGAAACCCTTATGTAAAGAAAAAAAAGCCAACCGACAATCATCTCATATTACTGGACAGATCACAAAGTGTCCCCAGTTGGGACCCCGAGCGATCAGCTGCCGTTTGTGGGGAAAACTGCCAGTAAGTCTTCAGTTTCCCTGCAGCGCCACCACAGGGGAAATTAAGCATTACACAGTGCCCATTCATATCAATGTGTTGTCTGTGTAAAACAGGACAGGACAGGTTCTGCAGAGCGTCAGATCCTTTTTATAACCGCTCTCCACTCGAGCCAAGACCTGAGGATCCGGAACAGGGGACGCCCCCCTCTTTTATCTCACAATTCCCTAATAGGATGTATTAAAATGGGTTTTCTAAACTGGACATCTCCTTTAACAGCTTTCTGCTTTGGCTAATAGAGGGGGTACCGAACAGGGGTCCCCCTCTGTGATGTGAACATGCCCTAAAATGGCATATGGGGGGTTATCTTCATGATACAACACTTATAAGAGTTTATATAGAATGTATATAATCAACGGAAAGAGGGTTTTAATTTTTGGGAGGGTTATTATGATCTATATAGTTTATATATGAGAGGGACAAAGAGTCTAGACTTATGAGGATTTAACTAAGTAGAGTTAAAGTTTGGATATATGGATATGGAGGAAGTTGTAGACTAGATGGATTTAGTATTTGGTTCTAAGTTGAAGTTAGGTCTGAATGCTGGAAACTGATCTGGATTGAATAGGATTCGGGATCCCCAACATACAACTGTTATCTGTGGGAGAATATGACTGCAAGTGATCAATTCCCCTGCAGCGCCACCACAGAGGAAGTGAAGCATTACTCCATTTTCACCGAAATCAATGGGCTGTCTATGTAAGTCATGGATGTGCCGAGTCCTTCAGACGGGAGATGCTCCTTGTAGTCTCTCTCCACTTCAGGTAATAAATAAGGGGGACATCCCTCAGAATTCCCTAATTCGATAAACCAGACAACCCTTTTTATCTAGAGAAGATGCGGAAAAAGATGAGCATCATTTAATTTTCCCGAAGAAATCAAACCAGAAGACGACGCTTCTCTGTAACTTTTTGGAAATTTTATAAGCCGTGTTTTTTGGACACACTTGGTCGTGTCAATGAATCTCCCGCTGCCCTTAATGGTTAATGGGGTTTTCCAGTCCCTAAAAATTGATGGCCAATCATCAGGATAGGCCATTAATAACTGATCGGTCGGGGTCCGACTCCCGGGTCCCCCATCGATCAGCTGTTTTGAAGGGGAAGCAGCGCTCGTACGAGCGCTGCTTCCCCTTTATTTCTAATTGTTCGCTGAGAATCTTTGACACACATTTAGCGGCGATTCACCAGTATTCACAGTGAGCAAGTATAAATAAATGGGAAGCAGCGCTCGTACGAGCGCTGCACCCCCTTCAAAACAGCTGATCAGCGTGGGTCCCGGGAGTCAGACCCGACCGATCAGCTATTGATGGCCTATCCTTTTACTGGCTGGTAAACCCCTTTAATGAACCGGTCAGACCCATGGTACATCCTCCACACAAATTGACACATATTGTATAACTAACTCGATTAGTGAAAGTAAGATGATCACCCGAGAGGTGAGGTTTATTGAAAGCAGTGACTACGTACAGCACTGCATAGTTTATTGCTTCTAGATCAAGTTTTCCATTTGTACTTCTTTGCTTTTATCTTCCTGCCAAATAACTGTCTTCTACGATAACAAAATATGCCGGTACTAGTGTCGACATATGGTGGCTCATAGGTGCAGCTTCCAAGTGTATTATACAGCCTTGTAACTGAGTTTAAAATCCATTTTACCTCCTGTGTCTATTGGATTAATATATAGAATGATTTATCTGTTTCTGCACTTAAAATAAGCAAAATAAGATCTACTTTAAAAAAGCCAAGCACCTCAGAGATTACCCTGCAGATAGTTAGAAACTTTTCATTGTCATCTGTTAGTTGAAGTAAGGCGTGAAACCGACTACTATTTTCAAATCTGAAAACTATGCGTTATATGGAGTCAGTATTATAGTAGTTATATTCTTGTATATAGGAGGCAGTATTATAGTAGTTATATTCTTGTATATAGGAACAGTATTATAGTAGTTATATTCTTGTATATAGGGGGCAGTATTATAGTAGTTATATTCTTGTATATAGGAACAGTATTATAGTAGTTATATTCTTGTATATAGGGGGCAGTATTATAGTAGTTATATTCTTGTATATAGGGACAGTATTATAGTAGTTATATTCTTATATATAGGGGCAGTATTATAGTAGTTATATTCTTGTACATAGGGGGCAGTATTATAGTAGTTATATTCTTGTATATAGGGGTAGTATTATAGTAGTTATATTCTTGTATATAGGGGGCAGTATTATAGTAGTTATATTCTTGTATATAGGGAGCAGTATTATAGTAGTTATATTCTTGTATATAGGGGGCAGTATTATAGTAGTTATATTCTTGTACATAGGGGCAGTATTATAGTAGTTATATTCCTGTATATATAGGCAGTATTATAGTAGTTATATTCTGCTACATAGGGGGCAGTATTATAGCAGTTATATTCTTGTATATAGGGGGCAGTATTATAGTAGTTATATTCTTGTATATAGGGGGCAGTATTATAGTAGTTATATTCTTGTATATAGGGGCAGTATTATAGTAGTTATATTCTTGTATATAGGGGCAGTATTATAGTAGTTATATTCTTGTATATAGGGGCAGTATTATAGTAGTTATATTCTTGTATATAGGAGGCAGTATTATAGTAGTTATATTCTTGTATATAGGGGCAGTATTATAGTAGTTATATTCTTGTATATAGGGGGCAGTATTATAGTAGTTATATTCTTGTATATAGGAGGCAGTATTATAGTAGTTATATTCTTGTATATAGGGGCAGTATTATAGTAGTTATATTCTTGTATATAGAGGGCAGTATTATAGTAGTTATATTCTTGTATATAGGAGGCAGTATTATAGTAGTTATATTCTTGTATATAGGGACAGTATTATAGTAGTTATATTCTTGTATATAGGACCAGTATTATAGTAGTTATATTCTTGTATATAGGAGCAGTATTATAGTATTTATATTCTTGTATATAGGAGCAGTATTATAGTAGTTATATTCTTGTATATAGGGGCAGTATTATAGTAGTTATATTCTTGTATATAGGGGGCAGTATTATAGTAGTTATATTCTTGTATATAGGGGCAGTATTATAGTAGTTATATTCTTGTATATAGGAGCAGTAGTATAGTAGTTATATTCTTGTATATAGGAGCAGTATTATAGTAGTTATATTCTTGTATATAGGAGGCAGTATTATAGTAGTTATATTCTTGTACATAGGGGCAGTATTATAGTAGTTATATTCTTGTATATAGGGGTAGTATTATAGTAGTTATATTCTTGTATATAGGGGGCAGTATTATAGTAGTTATATTCTTGTATATAGGGAGCAGTATTATAGTAGTTATATTCTTGTATATAGGGGGCAGTATTATAGTAGTTATATTCTTGTACATAGGGGCAGTATTATAGTAGTTATATTCCTGTATATATAGGCAGTATTATAGTAGTTATATTCTGCTACATAGGGGGCAGTATTATAGCAGTTATATTCTTGTATATAGGGGGCAGTATTATAGTAGTTATATTCTTGTATATAGGGGGCAGTATTATAGTAGTTATATTCTTGTATATAGGGGCAGTATTATAGTAGTTATATTCTTGTATATAGGGGCAGTATTATAGTAGTTATATTCTTGTATATAGGGGCAGTATTATAGTAGTTATATTCTTGTATATAGGAGGCAGTATTATAGTAGTTATATTCTTGTATATAGGGGCAGTATTATAGTAGTTATATTCTTGTATATAGGGGCAGTATTATAGTAGTTATATTCTTGTATATAGGAGGCAGTATTATAGTAGTTA
This sequence comes from Rhinoderma darwinii, assembly GCF_050947455.1. Classification (NCBI taxonomy): domain Eukaryota; kingdom Metazoa; phylum Chordata; class Amphibia; order Anura; family Rhinodermatidae; genus Rhinoderma; species Rhinoderma darwinii. The sequence goes on along the minus strand of NC_134688.1, from coordinate 17,248,217 downwards.
TATTCTTGTATATAGGGGCAGTATTATAGTAGTTATATTCTTGTATATAGGGGGCAGTATTATAGTAGTTATATTCTTGTATATAGGAGGCAGTATTATAGTAGTTATATTCTTGTATATAGGGGCAGTATTATAGTAGTTATATTCTTGTATATAGAGGGCAGTATTATAGTAGTTATATTCTTGTATATAGGAGGCAGTATTATAGTAGTTATATTCTTGTATATAGGGACAGTATTATAGTAGTTATATTCTTGTATATAGGACCAGTATTATAGTAGTTATATTCTTGTATATAGGAGCAGTATTATAGTATTTATATTCTTGTATATAGGAGCAGTATTATAGTAGTTATATTCTTGTATATAGGGGCAGTATTATAGTAGTTATATTCTTGTATATAGGGGGCAGTATTATAGTAGTTATATTCTTGTATATAGGGGCAGTATTATAGTAGTTATATTCTTGTATATAGGAGCAGTAGTATAGTAGTTATATTCTTGTATATAGGAGCAGTATTATAGTAGTTATATTCTTGTATATAGGAGGCAGTATTATAGTAGTTATATTCTTGTACATAGGGGCAGTATTATAGTAGTTATATACTTGTACATAGGGAGCAGTATTATAGTAGTTATATTCTTGTACATAGGGGCAGTATTATAGTAGTTATATACTTGTACATAGGGAGCAGTATTATAGTAGTTATATTCTTGTACATAGAAGGCGTTTAATAGTAGTCATGTTTTGTAGATAATATACACATATATGTATATATGTATATATATATATATATATATATATAGATATATAGATATACATTTATACACACATTGCTGTTTCAGCTTAGTCCCCACACTCCTGCTACTCATTTAAAGTGTATTATTCAAAAAATAAAAAATAACATATTACAAAATAATTTTTAATTTGTTGCCCCAATGTATCTTGGCTTTCATTTTTTGCATGGGAGACTGTGGCCCTCATGGGATTTCCATTCTTGTTTTAATATATTTATGTATTTAAAACATGTCTATCGTTTGCCTGTCTGAAAGGGTTAAGGCCTCTCTCGTTGATCCTCTGGGACTCTGCAGATAACATTTTCTCTTCGGCAGCTCCTGTAATCCACTGACACTGTAATAACATGAAAGTCTTGATGTACTCCTGCTCATGAAGAACTGATCCAATATGGGATAATTTCGGCATAACCTTTCCAGGCTGGGCCATGGCTTTTATGTCTGACGACATTATTTACTCGGTTTAGGAAGAGGTTTTAATCCTCAATTTCTCCACGACAAGTGATATAATCCAATTAGTTCTGACTCTGCCCATTACACAAGACGTACATTATTAGCCAAACACAAAGGGTTTATATTTGAGAAATTTCAGATTTCTGGCAATGGCTCATATATGAGGTGACATTATATTATATGTGAAAGGTTTTAGTAAATTGCGTCTTCAAACATATTATATATGTGGGAACAATGAAAGATAAACCGTGTTGCCAATGGTAACCAGTTAAATTCTATAAACCATATAATAGATTTAAGAAAGGATGGGACTCAAAAGACGGCCTGGAAGACAAACCACACCAGCCAACACACACTATATATATATATATATATATATATATATATATATATATATATAAAATGAAATAAAAAAAATGAAATAAAAAAATAAAAAATAAATAGTCATTTGTTTTTTGTTTGACGGAGATAAAAGTGCAGAGTACAGGACTCTTTCTCTGTTCAAAAAAACCGGATGTCTAAGGGACGTGTAATTTATATAATTGGTGTCAACGTAAAATGGAATCAAATAGATTGTAATCCGTTTGCATCCGTTATTTTGATTTAATGGGATTTTTAACGGATCTGTTTTTATCCTTAGGGTATGTTCACACGGCCTATTTACGGACGTAATTCTGGCGTTTTTGCCCCGAATTACGTCCGAAAATAGCGCCTCAATAGCGCTGACAAACATCTGCCCATTGAAAGCAATGGGCAGACGTTTGTCTGTTCACACGAGGCGTAATTTACGCGCCGCTGTCAAATAGCGGCGCGTAAATAGACGCCCGCGTCAAAGAAGTGACCTGTCACTTCTTTGGCCGTAATTGGAGCCGTTATTCATTGACTCCAATGAATAGCAGCGCCAATTACGCCCGTAATTGACGCGGCGTTCAAGCGTCTGCACATGCCGGTACGGCTGATATTACGGGGATGTTTTCAGGCTGAAACATCCCCGTAATTTCAGCCGTTACGGACGCCCTCGTGTGAACATACCCTTACTCTGATCAAAAAAACGTATCAAAGTAAGGGATTATATAACGCAAGTGTGAATTTAGCCTAACTCACTTTGATTTAATAATATCATTCTGCAGTGCTTAAATAATACCACCATACAATGCCCCAATAATGCCACCAGACAGTTCCCAAACAATACTACATATAGTACACAAATTATACTACCATACAGTGCTCAATTTATACCGCCATGTAGAGCCCAAATAATAACTGCATACAGCTTTTAGGTTTGTACACCTTTGAAATTGTTTTTGTTTTAGTTTTTTTTTATAAAAATGTCTATTGGTGCAACTTTCAAAATACTTAGATGTGATCGGTAACAAGTCGATTCTGCGTGTCAGATAAACACAGGACCAGCGGACACTGAACCCATCAGTCCCGCTGAACTGACGGATTCAGGTCTCAGTGCACGATACAGCTGCTTTGTATACAGGATACAAAGCAGCTGTATCTCACGTAAAAATCATTTTTAAAAAAACTTATTTTGAAAGTTGCACCAAACACATGATAGACATTTTTATAAAAAAAATAAATAAAAAAAAACTATATCAAAAGGTGGAAATAGCCTTTAAAGGGTAACTAAACGGTGAGAAAACTTCTGACATGGCATAGTGACATGTCGGAAGTTTTGATCGGTGGCGGTCCAAGCACTGAGACCCCCACGATCACTAAAACATACACCGTAACATCGTCATTCTGAGAAAAGCCGATCAGAAACTAAGCGGCTCAGCTCTCACCCGAGCACTTCTGCCGCTTTGTTTTAGCGATCGGTGGGGTTCCCAGTGCTCAGACCCCCACCAATCAAAACTTCTGACATGTCACTATGCCACGTCATATTAACCATTATTATAACACACACACATATATAAAATGATGTTCCGACATGAGATGAACACACACCCAGGAGATACTTCATTGACATTCATGCATTTCTCCTTTGAAAACCAGAAAGCAAAATCATTAACATCTCCTTAAATAGCTTGAAAGTGAATAAATGCATCTGATCTGGAGCGCTATGTACATTAGTAGGTTTATGTCTTTATTACTGATTTTTATTGAACTTTATTTATTAGAACCCGGACAATCCCTTTAAAGCACTTCCTCAACAGACTCAACAGAGCACTTTTTGGCACTATGTCACTATCTTGGCATTGTTTGACACTATGTGAGCACTTTATGACACTTACCCAGCACTGGTTGGCTCTATGTCAGCACTTTATGACACTATCCTGGCGCTTTATTTAACTATCCTGCCACTGTTTAGCACTATGTAAGCACCATGACACTATCCTGGCACTGTTTAGTACTATGTGAGCACCTTATGACACTACCCTGTCACTGTTTGACTCTATGTGAGCACTTTATGACATTATCCTGGCACTGTTTGGCACTATGTGAGCACTATATGACATTATCCTGGCACTGTTTGGCACCATGTGAGCTCTATATTTTACTATCCTAGCACTATTTAGCAATATGTGAGCACTTTATGACACTATACTGGCACTTTTTGGCACTATGTGCCACTATCCTGGCATTGTTTGACACTGTGTGAGCACTTTATGACATCATCCTGGCACTGTTCCGCACTATGTGAGCACTATATGACACTATCCTGCCACTGTTTAACACTGTGTAAGCACTATGACACTATACTGGCACTTTTTACTACTATGTGAGCACTTTATGACATTATCCTGGCACTGTTTGGCTTCTATGTGAGCACTTTATGACATTATCCTGGCACTGTTTAGCACTATGTAAGCACTATGACACTATACTGGCACTGTTTGGCTCTATGTGAGCACTTTATGACATTATCCTGGCACTGTTTGTGTAAAGGATCTGCCAGGCACAACTTCTGTGTATACGTCCATAGGTAACCAGTCTGCACCTGAGTCTATGTCTCTGAGACTGACTCCATCTTCCACCACTCAGGATGGCAGGCTTAGGAGTGGGAGAGCCTATCGCAGCCTGGCCAGACAGAGCTATCTCCCGCCCTCTGTCTATTTATACCTGCCTTTCCTGTTCCTCCTTTGCTTGTGATTCTTCTCGTGTGGTTTCCTGGCCCAGCTACAGCTTCTACTATTTTATCCTGCTCCATACTGACCCTGGCTTACTGACTACGCTCCTGCTCTGCTTTGGTACCTCGTGCACTCCTGGTTTGACTCGCCTCGTTCACCACTCTTGTTGCGAACGGTGTTGCCGTGGGCAACTGCCCCATTTCCCTTAGCTTTGTGTACCCTGTTTGTCTCGTGCACTTACTGAGCGTAGGGACCGCCACCCAGTTGTACCCCATCGCCTAGGGCGGGCCGTTGTAAGTAGGCAGGGACAGAGTGGCGGGTAGATTAGGGCTCACTTGTCCGTTTCCCTACCCCCATCATTACAGTTTGGCTCTATATGAGCACTTTGTGACACTATCCTGGCATTGTTTAGCACTATGTGAGCACTATATGACACTATCCTGGCACTGTTTGGCACTATGTGGGCAAATTGTATTTTTCTTAGGGGTTTACCTAGCTGCCTGCTCCGGTGATAAAAAACCTGTGTGCTTATCCTCTCCAAAAATATTTTATAACTACCAACTATAATATCTGGAGTTGTATAGCGGCACTGTTTGGTAAAGATAGTGACCTCAAGTCTTTACTCTTCCTCCTCAGCAGATACCTGTCTGACTATGTAGTACTTTTAGATTTCAGCCTAACGTTGACCTCTCTTGAACCGTGTGCCATTGTATTGTACACGGACTGCAGGATGAGCTATATAAATCTCAGTTTTATGGTGTATTGGGTCTTGTAGCAAAGGAACACAGATGAGGTCTAACCTCCTGTGGAAAGCTCCATGCCCAGGGGGTGGTAACATGTAGAATTTGTCTAGATGCAGTATTGGGTGTACCAAGATGGCGCTGGCACAATGCCTCCTTCTTTCACCATTATTAATTTCGAGTCATAAGACCCTGGAACCCACTTAGAAATAATGTAGACAAGTAATTAATACCAGATACCTTCATTAAATATCTTGTTGGCGTGAGTTCATTTGTGCATGGATATTCCAAGTTTAATCGACACATCATTTAGGTTAGATAAGTGAATGTGACTGTCGATGGCAGAAAGGGAAGGCAATGAATAAAAATGTCCTAATCCCCTAAGCGTGACATTCTTCCATATTGTGTTACTAGAATTTTTTCCTCTCTGGATATTCACCTTCATGTAATAGATTTGCTCTCAGATCGTTTTTTTTAATCTTTTTAATCAGGATTTCGGATGCATGGCTGATTTGCTTCCCCAATATTAGATTGTTATGTTCACATATGCGGGTGGGGGGGGGGGGGGGGTTACATGTATCTGAAATGAGACAAATGAAACCCAGAAATATGAAAGTGTTTTATTATATGCACTTACTGAATAATTAATACCCGGGGACGTTGCTGACACATTATATGTTCACGGCGCCATTAATAATTGTTTAGATAGTAGATTTTTTTTAATAGAATGAATAGCGGCTCATCTGCTCCACCTAAACTGTAGCGATAGATACAAATACAAAAACGTGGCATTCAGTTGTATGGTGAGGTAGCTCCATCTAGTATGATCATATCATTGAGCTGTAAGTTTGATCGGTGCCTCCACCAAGCCAACTTATATGGCTGCTGTTCCTTTGTAGGCCCCCAAGTCATAGGCACCCTGCTATGAACACAACATCAAGAACCCCTATTGCTACTCCAATGTATATGCCCCCATACATGTTTCGGCTCATATCACCAAGCCTTTGACAAGGTTTTCGGGACACAATGTTGCCCTTTGACTTGAGTTTGGTGACATGATTGAGTTTTGGCCAATATCCTTGGAAAGAACAGCCCTCAGGTACTAATAGTATACAGAAATTAATGGGGGTATATACAAGTGGGCCCATATGTCTCGGAGGCCTGGAAGAGAACAGCAGCCATATCCATAGACGTGGTGGAGGCATCTCTGGGCTGAAGCCATTGTTGAACCCGGGGATAAAATATTTATTGCTCCTTTCCATTCTTTAGATAGGAGACACTGTATTCTCCCCTAGCAATGCTTCTAGAGGAGTATACCTGCGTAGGACGACATGCAATGCAGCATGCCATTGCAGATTCTCACACAATTTATGGGAAAAAGCCTTCGATTTTATATGGAGGCACACGGAGGTATGGCAATAAAAGAACAATCTTATATAAGGTCCAATATGTGAACGTAGTTCAAAACTCCATTGTATATATTACACTGATAATTGGCCTAGACTGAGTTATAGGAACCAAAAATACCCAATATTCAATATAAAAGTTTGGTAAAGGTGTGCCAACGTATTTCTGCGCTCTCTTTCTGGGTGGGGTAGTCTGATTCTTTTTTGTAGACAAGCTTTCCCTATATAACAGCCTGTCGGTGCAAGGAAAATGTGGTATTTCCTCAGTATATCTAAAAAGTATTAAGCAAAGAGAGCCTGCGCCATTGTGTAGTATATAGGTTTTAAAGGTGCAGTATAGAAATACTCTACTCACATGGGGTAAAATGTGATCCTCAATTGTTGGACCTGGGATCGTCCTCCCCGTCTGTGGTCTATAAATAGCCCTTTAGTAGTCCTGTTGTATCAGAGGTCGTGCTGGTGGAGTGATCGTATAGATCAGTAAGGCTTTATATGTCCGTGGAAAAAGTAACAGACCAGGCTTCGGTATTGGGCCAAAAAGTTACTTTTAATTTTTTTCCCGTTTAAAACGTTTTAGTCAAAAGACTGGTAAAATACATAAATAAAACAATAAATAAAACCAGGAGCTCAACGTTTCGCAGGTGATCCCTGCTTCATCAGAATTGGTTTATCAGGAGTGATGAAGCAGGGATCACCTGAGTAACGTTGAGCTCCTGGTTTTATTTATTGTTTTATTTATGTATTTTACCAGTCTTTTGACTAAAACTTTTTAAATGGGAAAAAAAATTACAAGTAACTTTTTGTCCCAATACTGAGGCCTGGTCTGTTACTTTTTCACGGACATACAAAGCCTTACTGATCTATACGATCACTCCTCCAGCATGACCTGTGACACAACAGGACTACTGGAGGACTATTTAGAGACCACAGACGGGGAGGACGATCCCAGGTCCAACAATTGAGGATCACATTTTACCCCATGTGAGTAGAGCATTTCTTTTTTTTTTTTCATATTCTAATTTTTTTATTGAATTTCAATACACACAAATACAAGACATAGTGGAGGGAAGGCCTCCACACAGTAAAAAAAAAAAGAACAACAAACAGGCCCAAGGACCAAAGCAAAAACAAAAATAAAAAGTGTGCATCACATCTCAATACAAAGGACATTATTCAGTATACTACAGCAGCATGAACGAACCTAGAAGCACAACATCAGAAGGTACAATGAGGCCATTAAGTTCAAGCAGAGAAGGAGAGGCACATTACCCTAGACAGGGGAAGAGAAAGAATAGAAGAAGGCCACAAGAAAGGAGGGAATAGAAGGGAGGGGAAGGGAGGGGAGAAAACCTGGGGAGCCTGGACTCCCGTTCCGGGGTATTATGAGTAAAAGCAGCAGCGAGCAAGAACCGCGATACACTTCACAGGGGCATAGGCCGACTCAGGTGACAGCCGTTAGGTAAGAAGAAGAAGAAAGGAACGCTATCCATGGAGACCACGTAGACATATATTTTACCACAGCTGCCGGGGAATGAGCCACCAGGTGTTCCATTTGCTGTATCATGGCCACCTCCTGAAACCACTCATCTAACGTAGGAGTTATCGCCGTTTTCCACCTACGCGGGATCACTGACTTTGCTGCTTGAAGGAGATGTCTAGTTAGGGAACTTTTATAAACGTGTAATGGAATCGGGAACATAAATAAAAGTGACGCTTCAGGGGAATTGGGGACAGAAACTCCAGTAACCTCTAATATTAATTTAAGTACTGTATCCCAAAAACTCCTCAACGAGGGGCAACTCCACCAAACATGAGACATGGAACCCCCCACAGCACCACACCGCCAACAATTGTCAGGCACAGACGGATACCATTTATGAAAAGCAGCCGGGACCCGGTACCATCTAGAGACAATTTTGTAATTCGTTTCCTGGGCCCTAATGGCTATAGAGGCTTTCTGAGAAAGGGAGAAACACCGCTTCCATTGTGTATCAGTAAATGTGGTATGTAATTCTCTCTCCCAGGCCCCGCAGAAGGAAGGGAGTTGGTGGGATCGCTGTGAGAGGAGAAATCTATATAACCTGCCCAAAATCCACAAAGGGTATCCCCCCTTACGTGGCAGACCTATTGTTTCAGGCATTAACAATTTAACTCAAAATGTGAGTACATATGTAGATCAGGTGTTGCGCCCTTTTGTCTTAAGTCTCACATCATATGTACGTGACACTATGGATGTTCTGAAATAAATTGACGGTATTACTTTGGAAAAAGACACACTGTTGGCTAGCCTGGATGTTGAGGCGTTGTATTCGTCCATACCTCACAAATTGGGGTGCAAGGCAGTCGAGTACTTCCTTGGATCAAGGGGCACTCAGTTTGTAGCCCATAACCAATTTGTTTTGCAGTTACTACAATTTGTTCTTGAAAAAAATATATTTATCTTTGAAGACAAGATCTTTCATCAGCAATGTGGCACTGCAATGGGGAGTCCTGCTGCTCCCACCTATGCAAATTTGTTTCTTGGCTGGTGGGAGGAGACTATTGTCTTTGGGGACCAATTTGCCAAATGGACTTCGTCCGTTGGATTATGGATTAGATATATTGATGACGTGCTGCTTCTTTGGAACTCAACAGCTGAGGAGTTCCATAGTTTTGTAGCAGCCCTCAATACAAATGATATAGGGCTAAGGTTCACATGTGAGATCAGTGAAAAAGAATTGTCTTTTCTGGATTTGAAAATTATAAAAACAAGAGAAGGCACAATTCGCACCAAGGTACACCGAAAAGAAACAGCAACCAATAGTTTCTTGCAATGGAACAGCTGTCATCCTTATCCCCTCAAACGTGGCATTCCAAAAGGCCAATTTATGAGAGTACGTAGGAATTGTAGCTCCATGGGTGATTTTGAGAGTCAGGCTCAGGAACTCAAAACAAGATTGAAGGACAGAGGTTTCCCCATGGGTGTAATCAGAAAGGCCTATGAGGGAGCAAGGGACGCAGACAGGCAATGTCTTCTGGTTCCTAAAAAACGTAAAGAAGAACAAGTTACGAGACTCATAGGCACCTATGATTCTAAACAAAATGATATTATGCAAATCCTGAAAAGGTATTGGCGTATTCTCAGCTCTGATACAGATTTGGTAGATCAGATCACAAAATGGCCCTCTGTCACGTACCGGAGAGGGAAAAACATTAGGGACAGAGTCATGCACAGTTGTTTTGACCCCATTGTACCTAGGGGTACGTGGTTGGACAGACAAACACCAGGCACGTTTAGATGTGGTAGCTGTAAAGCTTGTGACTTTATTCTCAAAGGGAATAGCTTTATCAGTGTTGCAACACAGGAAAAGTACAACATTCGGGATTTTGTCAATTGCAAAACAGCAGGGGTAGTCTACCTTATTACATGCCCATGCCCCCTAAACTATGTGGGCAAAACGGCACGACAATTTCGGCGCCGGATAAGGGAGCATGTTGGAGATATTATCCATGCTAGTGACACCTCAATATCAAAGCATGTACATGCTAAACACCAAGGCCGTGCAGCATGTTTAAAGTTTCAAGCAATTGAACTTATTAGACCCCCTAAAAGAGGAGGCGACTGGGACAATTTAATTCTACGCAAAGAAGCTCAATGGATCCATAGATTGGCATGCATACAACCAGCGGGTTTAAACGAGCAGACCAATTATACGTGCTTTATTTAATATGCGATTCCATTCCTCTTGAGGCGGCCGGTTTTCACCCTGGGCTGCCTTTTTGGGTGAGTGGTGTATTTTTGTATTTTGCATAGTGCATTTTGTTTTTGATATGGCCATCTTGGCCAGGCAACAAATAAAGAGATTTTTTGTCAGAATTTCTAAGTGGGAGGGACCCCGCATTTTTGTCCACTCAACATGTGTTTATAAACTATAGAGTTGTTTTTTGAGGTAGTCCACTTGCGGTGGGTAACTGTCCCGCAAGACATACTTACAAATCAATTATCGTTTTGCTCTTACCTTCCTTCTACTTGGCAGTCCGGGCGATATGTCCTTGGCTTCTACTGCGCCTGCGCGGTCGGTTTGATGCGGTCGATGATGACCCCTGGCTGTCAGCTGACGGCGGGGGGTCACATGGGCAGGTGTCACGAATCGTGAGGGCGTTGTGATTGGTCAGTTCATGTAGCGCCGCCAAATACGAGGGGTGGAGTTATGGTGCTTATAGTAACCCAGCGCCTGTAATGAAGTATGCCGTTGACATCGATACGAGCATCTTCCCGTGACGCACAGCAGAATATCTGCTGTTGAATATTATTATCGCTGGCGACGAGGCCAGAGTGACCAAGATACGGACCCCTGAGGATGAGTATCTGAAACGCGTAGGGTCTTTCATTGTACATGGAATGTTTGCATAGGGGACAGTAGCATTGTGTTACACCCAGCGCTAGGAGATCCGGTGTTTGCTCATGGACACTGGTGCTTTTTGGGGATTGTACTATTGCTGTGCCCAGGACAAATGCTGGTTCCAGTAAAATATTGTTATAAACACTGAGATATATTTATCACAAGGACTCAGTGTTTCTTGTTTAATTCATTTTTTAATTTACACGGTGGGGCTTATTTCACAGTGGTGTGTTACCCCTGGTTTTAAAACGAGTTACTAATAAAAGGTATATTTTACTCAGTTGTCACTTCAGTGAACCCTTGAATTTTTCTCATATTGTGGGAGCACAATTATATTTATATCAATTTAAACAGTGAATTTACGAGAAATCTATATAATGTGGAAATGGCATGGGTAGGGGGCTGGGTGGAAACACATAAGCGTTCGAAGTCAGTCAACAACCGATGAAGATGGGCGCATTGATTAACAACTCCATAAAAATGCTTTAACTGGGCGTATTCATACATACGGCGAGTAGAGGGCATGTCATCGGGGCAGAAGGAGGTTAAAGGGAGAAGAGAGGAGGCAGAGAGGACCTGGGTAAAATACATGAGGTCGGTGGATGACCTACCTAGGAAGGAGCGACCAGCCTTACCAGCAGGAAAGGCTGGATTATCCGTAATAGGAGTTAAAGGACCCAAAGGGTCTATAAGCGAATTTCCCGGTCCTAAAGACCGCAACGTCAAGAGGGTATGGTAAACAACAAATGAGGCTTGTGTCGGTCTATTCCCAGACAGGGTCCACGGCAGGGTAGATAGGGTACTGGGACAGAGTTGTTGAGCCAAACGGACCCACAGTTTTGATTCATGGTTGTGAAAGAAATCGAAAACACGCGCATGAGTTGACACCAAATAATAGAGCCGACAGTCCGGCAGACTAACTCCACCCGCATCTCTGGAACAAGTCAAAAGAGCTCGACTCAAACGTGGACGACCAGTCAGCCAAATGAAGGAGCCAAAGCACTGCTGAAGCCGCAACCAATAGGAGGAAGGGATAGAGATGGGGATCGTCTGCAGGAGATAAAGTAATCGGGGAAGCAGAGACATTTTAATAATATTAATACGGCCAAACCAGGAAAATTCAGTCTTATGCCAGGAATTAAGATCAGTGCGAAACTTGGCCAGTAGGGGAATGAAATTATTTGTAAACAGTTGTGTGAGGTCACTACTTATACGGGCACCCAAATATGTGATACCTCTGGAGGGCCAAGAGAAAGGGAAACTACTTTTGAGAAGCGACACTAACGGGACCCGGAGAGAAACATTCACCGCTTCAGATTTAGAGAGGTTGATCTTGAAGTTAGACCATGTTCCAAAACGGGACAGCTCGGACATCAATGAGGGGAGAGAGACATGAGGGTCTGTGAGATAAACCAATAAGTCATCAGCAATTGCAGAGCACTTATATTCCATCCCTCCAACAGTAATACCCTTAATATCCGTGTTGTTCCGAATGGAGGCCATGAGATGCTCCATGACCAGGACATACAACAGGGGGGATAGGGGGCAGCCCTGTCGCGTGCCATTGTGAATAGGGAAAGGTGACGAGAGGGAGCCATTTATTTTTATTTGGGCCGAAAGTGATCGATACAGTGCCATAATTTTAGCCAGGAGAGAGGGTCCTATGCCTACATGTTGAAGGGTTTGGCAAAGGGCAGGCCACGATATTCTATCAAACGCCTTTTCGGCGTCTAGGGAGAGGATCATGAGCGGGATGTGGTGAGTCTGAGCATGATGAATAACATCAAAAGTTTTAAGGGTGTTGTCGCGGGCCTCCCGACCCGGCACAAACCCCACCTGGTCCGGGTGGACTAGACTAGGCAGGTATTTATTCAATCTATTGGCAAGCAATTTGGCGTAAATTTTTAGGTCTACATTTCGTAAGGAGATGGGACGATAACTGGAACAGAGTTGAGGGTCTTTACCCGGCTTAGGAATTACCGTGACATGGGCCAAAGTAGAGCTAGGAGGAAACAGGACCTCCGGGGAAATAGAATTAAAAGCTGGTAGTAGAAGCGGTATCAAACGATCAGTCAACGCTTTATAAAACTTGGGCGTATAGCCATCCGAGCCTGGACTCTTCCCCCCAGGGAGGTCGGTTATAACCGCAAGGAGCTCCGGGGAGGTGAAGTCCATATCAAGTTCCTCAGCTATCTCCCTGGACAATGGTGTGAAGGGAGAGGAGAAAGAATCCCGACCCGGTGACTGGGAGGAGGCGGGGGCAGGAGGGTCAAGGTTATAGAGATCAGAGAAAAAACTATGGAAGCAATCCGCTATCTCTGGGGTCGTGTGAACAACCCGACCAGAGGGAGATTTAGTGTTTGGTATGTGTGACTGGGCAATCCTAGCCTTTAAAGCTCTGGCCAACATGCGTCCGCTCTTATTCCCAAACTCATAGAACCTACTACGACAGACTTGAAGAGCACGCTGCTGGGCCGAGTCCAGCAGCCGTCTGGCATCCTGTCGGGCAACCTGTAACTCCCGTAAAATCGGAAGAGAAAGCGCGCGCTTGTGAGCCAGTTCAAGGGAGCTAATTTTTTTGAGAGCAGTTTTAAGGGAGTGAGCCCTTTCTCTTTTAAGGCGCGCCCCGTGTTTTATAAAGACCCCCCTGAGGACACATTTAAGGGCTTCCCAACGAACCAAGGGAGACGTGTCATCCTGGGCGTGATCAAGTGTGAAATGCTCCACGGTTTGAAGCAAATCAGCAAGGCACACCCCATCCAGGAGCAGGGACTCGTTAAGTTTCCAAGTCCAGGGGCACTTAGTGAGGAAGGGGAGATGTAAGGTACAATACACCGGGGCATGGTCAGACCATAGGATACTGCCAATGGATGTGGAGGCGACCCAGGGGAGAGCATGTTGCTGAAGAAAAATGTAATCCAAGCGACTGTAAGTGCCATGCGGATGAGAATAAAAACTATAATCCTTATCAGTGGGATGTTGAAGGCGCCACGCATCACAGAGTTGAAGCTGCAAGAGAGCACGTCTCGCCCGCCTAATAGCACCATATGCAAAACTAGAGCGACCAGTAGAGTTATCCACCGTCGGATCCAAAGTAAGGTTAAAGTCTCCGCACAGCACCACAGTCCCCCGGACCACCGGAAGGGCGGTATCTATAAGTTGAAGAATGAAAGGCACCTGACCCTGGTTAGGAGCATAAGCATTAATCACCGTGAATTCCCTCCCACCAATATTAAGCACTAAGATGATATATCTAGCGTCGGGGTCCACGACTGAATTGACAACCTGATGAGGGAGGGACTTGTGGAGAGCTATGGCCACTCCACACGATCTGGAAAGGGGATTATTATTGAAATGCCAAGTAGTGTAAAATTTATGAATAATGGTAGGGGAATGCCCTTCCTTAAAGTGTGTCTCCTGGAAGCATGCAATGTGTACCTTACGCTTGTGTAGATGGTGTAGGATTTGCACCCGCTTTTCAGGAACATTCAGCCCCTTCACTTTGAAGGAGGCAATAGTAAGGTCAGCCATGGATGTAGACTAAACGGCTTGATGATGTGTGCCGGAAAACACACGAAGGGCAGGAGTCCAGGATCGCCAGGAGGAAAGAAGGGGAAGGAAACAAGCTAGAAGTAAAAAACAGAGCATTAGAGAAAAACACAGACAAATATTCAAACAAAAAAGGCAGTAAGAAAACAACTGCCGCGCAAGCTAAACGCACAAATGCGGAAGACCAAAAATTCGGTCCAATACCTACAGGGGGAAGGTGACAACTACGCATAAGAGTTACCCGCACTCCCCAGCGTACCATAATATAAGTATGAACAGCTTAACATCTAATACTCATTATAAAGAAAGAGAGAGGAAGACATTGTAAGGCATCTGAGGACAATACTCAGAACAACAGGCAATCTCGATATCAAACAGCAGATAAGGAAAAGTCCTCATGACAGGAGCTGAAAAAAACAATGACATCAAACACAATGGCATAACAGAAGACACAGAATATACTTGACACCAACAAGGCAATCCAGATCATCACTCCGAACGGGCAGTCTCCATAAGCGGATTAGGGTCACGTTCTTGCCGGCGTCTAGACCGTCTGCGGGGTCCGCGTGGAGGGCGACCCACCGCAGCAGGTAAAGGCCCAGAGAGTGGGCGTCCCGACCGCGATCCCCCGCCAGCAGAGGATAACAGCGAGGGCCACTCCGGTAGTGAAACATGAGGAAGGTCCAAGTCCCATAAGAAACCAGGCAAGTCGGTCGGGGATCATACAGTATGGGTACGACCATCTTGTCGGACCATCAGGGGAAAGGGGAAGCTCCACCTGTAGATGATGTCACGGCTCCGGAGTACCTCCAAGAGGGGTTTGAGAGCGGCTCTTTGCGCCAGCGTATGTCGTGACAGATCCGGCAAAATACGTAATTACGTGCCTTGGTGAAGAATGATAGGCTGACGTCAAATGTTTTGTAGGATAGAGTCCTTGATGGCTTAAAAATGGATTCGGCAAATGACATCCCTCGGACGCGGGTCATCAACACTCACCGGACGGAGTGCTCTATGTGCCCGGTCGATCTCTATATGGGTGTTCGGCGGACGGCCCAATAAATTGTTGAAGATGGTAGACAGGGTTGAAAACAGATCAGACGCAGGAATGGATTCTGGCAAACCCCAAACACGTAAGTTGTTCCTCCGGTTACGGTTTTCAATATCATCGAGCTGTCGCTGTAAAGTGAACAGTTGGGCCGAGTGCTGCTGGACAGTTGTTTGGATATTTGCAATAGTAGCATTATCAGCAACCCGGTCCTGAGTAAGGGTGTCCACCCTCGCAGAAAGTGAGGAAAGTTCAGCACGGAACTGGGTAAACTCCAGCTTACATTCTTCCACAATCTGTCTAGCAAAGGAAGTCATATCATCCCTAGTGGGCATCAATTGAACAAGCTGGCGGATGTCTGAGAGGGTTGCCGGTCTATTTTCACACACAGACCCAGACGACGGGTCTGGAAGACGTAATCCAAGGACTGCCGGAGTATGGGCACGTTCCAGGTCAGGAGAAGGAAGTGGGTGAAATGGAGGACACTGGCCACGCGCGTGCAGCGTAGGCAAAATCCCGGGATGCGGGAGAGACCCCATATGCAGGGACGGGGTGGTAAGCATCGTTGTATTGAGGGGACTGCTCCATGAGGAGCCAGGGGACCAAGAGGGGGAGGCCCCCACCATCCCAGGGCCCCTGGGAGGGAGGGGGAGATCTGGATGTATCGACCCCGCAGGCTGAGCAGTGAACCGGGCGGTATGAGGCTCAGGGCCCTGGTACTCACTGTGCCTCCCAGAGGGATCCTCCAGCTGGTTATCTGCAGGCGAGTCATCCGCGGCGTCTCTCATTCCAGGGGACGCCAGAGCAGACAGTAGCAGCCCACAGTCAGGACCAGGAGGCAGAGGGCCCGCCGGCCATAAAGGCAGCGCCATAGGAGTGTGGAGTCCCGACATCTGCAGGCCAGCCGGAGAGCGCCGGTGGCCATCTTGCGAGACCACGTGGTCCGGATGAAGGAAAGCCGCGTCAGCCGCGGAGGAAGCCCCAGAGGCCTGCCAGCCAGACAGGGGATCCGGCACCTCCCGGGCCAGAGCTCTCCCAGCAGGAGAGAGTATGAGGAGGGCCGTGCTCTCCTGAGCAGGCCCGCTTCCGAGCGTCACAGAGTCCCGGTGGCCATCTTGGGAGACAGCAGGCGCGGTCGGCCAGGCCGCAGGATCACCTGTTACCCGAGGATGAGACATGGAGCCAGAGGTCTCCAGCAGCTGCACCCGGGAGGGTAAGTGGACGTCGCCTGGTGTCGTCTCCGGAAGCCCAGGACACTGGGGCAGTGATGAGGGAGATGTCGGGCGGCCATCTTGATCGCAGGCTTCGACCCGGGTCGAGGCCCGTAATTGCATCTGGGGTTGTCGCCCGAAATAGACCCCAATATCGCGCTGGGATGATGAGGGGCAGGAAGGGGCTGCTGCTGGATTTTTTAGAAGCCTTCCCCATTACTGGGAGCAGATGTTAGCTGATGTTAAGAACGCTGGGTGAGGAGCTGGAGAGAACACGTCTTCACTCTCCCATAGCTGGCCACGCCCTCCGAGAGTAGAGCATTTCTATACTGCACATTTAAAACCTATATACTACACAATGGAGTGGGCTCTCTTTGCTTAATTAAATATAAAAGACACTTTTTACTAAATATGTATTAAAATTAAACACTGTAACAATATATAAAGATGGACCACAATGAGGTCGGTATGCACTATGTACTAGATGAAAGGTAACATATATGTAAACTTTAAGATTTATAGTACATAATATAATAACCACCAAACGCATGCATGGTCTACAAGCAGAAGTACCTAATGGACACGAGACCGAACATATGCAAAAGAATCTGACTCACCCAAAACTAAGACAACAGAGGACACAGTCACAAACCAAACGAAAAGTCCTACTGTGAATGTACAAAGTACCTGCTGGGCATAATAGCATGGATAATAGTAGCTCACCTAAGTATGGATTAAAATAATGTGCAACCGGCCGTCTCGCCTCGACGCGCGTTCCTCTCAGTGTTCCTCCTTGGAGACCAATTATCAGTGTAATGGTAATAAAAGAGCATGTCCTCACAGATTTGTGCTGGTCACAAGCCTTGGGTGCCAGGTCTTCTGAGATGTTCCCTTCAGCAGGAGAAGATAATGTTCGACCGCACAGGTCGCACAACCCCGTTAGGCCAGGTTATGCCCTGTCCTGGCAGCATATGTGCAGTATTGTTGAGGGTATTCTGTACCAGTTTTGGCAATTTGCAGAAGAAAATATAAATCACGGTCTGACTTGGAATAGTTGATTGCCAGAGGCGGTTGGTGGGAAGTGGCGGTTATACCCACTTTGTGCCCCATGTTCTCACATGGTCAGGGCCGGGCTTACATTGGATGGTGCCCTGTGTGTTACTTTCTGTTGGCGCCTATAAAGTATACAAATAAACATACTAAACAATGCATAATAACGTCTAAAATACTGTATGGCCCAAATAACAGGTACGACCTAATAACAGTTCTATATAGGTGCCTAAATAATAACGCTATAAAGTGCCACCACCACCTCAGTGGCGTAGCTCTCGGGGTCGCAACGGTCGCTATTGAGTCTGGGCGCCTAAGCCTGGGGGGCCACAGGGGTGGGGGCTATCTATATGTGGAGCACTACCTACAGGGGGGGCTGTATGTGGGGTTACATGTGGAGCACTATCTAGAGGGGTGGGGGTTATATGTGGATCACTACCTACAGGGGGGCTGTATGTGGGGGCTATATGTGAAGCACTATCTACAGGGGGTGGGGGCTATATCTGGAGCACTATCTAAAGGGGGGCTATATGTAGAGCACTATCTACAGGAGTGGCCAATCTACAGAGGGCTATATGTGGGGCACTATCTATATGTGGGGCACTACATAAAGGGGTTACTATCTACAGGAGGATTTATGTGGGGCACTTTCTACAGGTTGATCTATAGGGGACACTATGTATGTGGGGCACTGTCTACAAGGGGCTCTATGTGGTGCACTGTCCACAGGGGGCGCTATGTGGGGAACTGTCTACAGGGGGCTCTATGTGGGGCACTGTCTACAGGGGGCACTATATACAGCGGGCAATGTGTGTGTGTGAGCGTGTGTGTGTGGGGGAGACAAAGTGTATGGTGCTATTATAATCAGAGACACAGTGTATGGTTCTGTTAGAATTAGAGGTGCAGTGTATGGCGCAATTATATTTAGGGGCGTTGTGTATGGCACCATGAGAATTTTATCTTCTCATGGTGCCCTTGTAGATTTTATCTTCGTTTATAGGTGCAGAAATATTTGAAAAGTGAGAAGCTGAAGACATCTGAGCGGAAAACTGCAGAAATGGGCCATGGGTGGGAGAAGTCATCATAGAGGTCTGGACCGGATGGAGATGTCACCTGTGAGTCACTTAATGTAAATTTTTATTCTGCCTCTAATCAGTACTGTAGTCACTGTATGATCTACAACGAGATAATGGGTGGTATGATTTTTTTTTTTGTGAGTCTGCTAGTGATGTAGAACAGCCATGGGGATGTCAATCAAGATCTGGGGGGCGCCATTTAAATTTTCACATCAGGCAGCAGAAAAGCTAGAATTGGCCCTGGGTTGCACACACCTAAGGCTAGGTTATGCCCTGTCCTGGCAGTATATGTGCAGTATTGTTGAGGGCATTCTGTAGCAGTTTGGCAATTTGCGCAAGAACATATACATCACCGTCTGACCTGGAATAGGTGATTGTCAGGTGTCGGTTGGTGGGAAGTGGCGGTTATACCGACTTTTTCAGCGAAGACAGTTGTGCCCTATTTGGTTGTTTCTTCTACCTACTCCATGTACCAAGTCTAGCAATATAGGAAGTCCATCACTGCCTTAGATGGAAATTAAATTGTGGGATTGCATATAAACGATATTGCTAATAATTCCGATGATTCACCATTACTGATAGATTGACATCCACCAGAAAAAGGTGAGGGTTGTGATAATGATGGAGGAACTCTATTATCAGCATCTTGCTCTCGACAGATAAAACATTGTAGTGCAGGGACCTCACATACAGTTCCTGTCTGGGAGTGTCTGCTGTCTATGTCCTACCCTGACTAGGACCATAAAAAGATGAAGAATTTAGAAGAACTTTTTTAATTAAAACTTGCAAAAACTTCTCTAATGTAATCTCTTTGATTAGTTTTGTGCGAGTCAAGTTGATTAAATTTGAATTATATTTAATCTTGTGCTACTGTGCCGCTATGTTGTGAATATTGTAGCAGTGCAGTTATGTTCCGACGTGAGTTTAGTGCCAGACAGAAATATCAGAAAAAATACTAATGGTCCATAATCTAGTAGTGCCCTCTAATCTGGCATTGACCAGTGCTGGATTTGCAGAAATTTGCCGAAGGGGCCAGCATTTTTTTCAAATACTTTTGACAAGGTGACAATGTCCCTCCTCTTGGTTTGTGTAGAAAGGCAAGTTCTGTCATACTCAGAAAAAGAGTTATGTCTTGGGGCCAGCAGAGTGCCGAGACCCAAACCGAAGTCGTGGGAAAAGGGGGCCCTACAGATGAAATGTGCAATTCGGCTTAAAAGGGTTTTCCAGAATTAGAAAATCATGACTGCTTTCTTCCAGAAACAGCGTCATGCCTGGCCACAGCTTGTGTCTGGTATTGCAGCTCAGCTCTATTCACTTTAATGGAGCTGAGCTGCAATACCAGACATAACCCATGGACAGGTGTGGTGCTGTTTCTGGAAGAAAGCAGCCATGTTTCTCTAATCCTGGACAACCCCTTTAAGTTCTAAAAGGATTCTGCAGTAACTAGTTATCTGGGTAACGTTGGTGGAACCGAAGCAAAAAAAAACAAGTGGAGCAAGTGTGGTCAGTAGCAACAATAGTCTACTAGTCGTAAACCCGAGGCAGGGTAAATCAGTTGAAGGCAGTAATTGGGCCAAGAAGAACGATAGTCAAAAAATTAGTAGAAGGAGGCACAAACTAAAAGGGTCAAACCAGCTGAGGTATGCAAATGGAGAAGATCAGCAATTCAAACGAGGTACGGTATAGTCACAAACCTGTAGCGTAGTCCAAAAATCTGGTCATATAGAGAACATAGCAGTGTTGGCCGGTACCTGCAGACATTAATGGAGGACTGTGAGATAATGGAGGACTGTGAGATAAAATATTTTAATCCTCTCCTTCATCCTCTTCCTCACTACACGAGGGGAAAAAAAAGTTGATGTCCTTACCAAATATTCATTGTTCAAGGCTAGCGACTGGCTTCCATTTCCCTTTTAAGGCTACCAGCAAGTCTGTAATTAATAAGTTGGCCATAATGGTCTCCACAAGAGCATGGAGATCCAAAGTGGTCACTGCTCACAGTATGTACTGTTGCTACGCAGCCACCCAAACTCATGACCTATAAAGTTTGCCTAGGTTGTTCATTAAAGGGGTATTCTATCCGAAACCATTTTTACTTATCCACTGGATAAGTGATAAATGCTAGACCAATGGGTGTCCGCCCCACCAATCACCAGAATGGGGTCCCCTTTTACCCGTTCTCCACAGCGATCGGCTTTTTGCATTAGCCCCTTAGACTTTAAATTGAGCTGTACCGGATATTCCCTCTGCCGCTCCATTCAATCTTCTCCTAACCACTGTAGTTGGCTATGGGGATCCCCATTCTGGAGATCGGTGGGCGTCCCAGTGGCCGGACCTAGCATTTAACACCTATCCTAAACACGATTTAGGCTGGAATGCCCCTTTGAGGCCCTTTTATGTGGACAAATGATGGGGTGAATGAGCGTTCAATCTAATGGTCGTTCACGATCATTGACCTGTGTAAACAAGCAAACGCTCGTTTGTCAGCTGATCGGGTCTTTTATACAGCCATAAAACTGGTCTGTAGTCAGCAGCAGATCTCCTTGTGCAAACAGGGAATGTGCTGCCGGCAAGAGGCTAATGTATAGGGGCAAACGATTGTAGTTTCGATCGTTTGTCCCAATACTCCCAATCATTTCTCCGTTTGAATGGGAAAAACGAGCGCCGATCAACAAGGTGTATTAGCGATCAGTGCTCTTTAAAGGTGGTGAACACGGGCAAAATGAGAATAGAAGAGCTTATATGCTTGTATAGGATTCCCGCTCCTATACCATTTTCCTCCTAAACCCCAAAAACAGGATTAGATTAATTAGATTAATTGGTTTCCAGTTGAATTGGCCCCAAATTTGGTTGGCTTGCTTGAGGTATGGAAGATAGATTGGGGGCCCCATTGAATCAGACTTGTGTCTCTTTAGAGTATGTTGACACTATATAAATAACGGCTTGTAATAAAGAGCGCGGTCTCGATGCAGTTCTTTACCTAATCTCTGGCTCCTTCTGCTATACACAAAAGATTTGGGAAATAGTAGATTTAGCAAAGCAATAAACTGCTAATTATATGCAGATCTGAAAGCCCAAAATTGACTTCTATTTTTCTGATATTATTTGCATCTCTATAGGATCCAGATTCGAATCTGTTACATTGCATTTCATAAGGCAGTATTTTTATCAAAAGAAACTTGAAAATAAAAAAATGTCAAATATTTTTTTACTTCCCTACCGCTCTCTTTTCATCAAGTTGACAATGAATAAAGTTACGTCTTTTTAGAATTTTGATGATGACATTTCATCGAGTCCCATTTCAATTACACTCTGAGTACAAAACTCATTTTGATAAAATATTTTAAAAGGAAAAATTTGCACTGTGCCCCTCAGGACTTGAGAATATATATATTTTTTTATTAAAGTGAACTTGATAGTTTGCTAAAAATCGGGATGCAAAATAGTTCTCCTCCAGAAGGAAGAAAACTGTCTCACTAGTGCCACCTATAGGTTACTACCCTGTAAATTAAGTTCTGACCAATTATAGAGCTTTAAACATGACTTAGATGATCAGCCAAACTAGAGACAACCATCTGTAGACAGTTTTCTTACTTCTAGGGAAGAGATATTTTGCATATTTTTTTCCCAGGGAGCATTGCCAGATCTTCACAAGGAGAATCAGTACTACGAGAGACATTACACACAGTATCTCTCACAGTCAGTAAGAACCTACTCTGTCCTGACAAGGAGACCCACCACCGAAACAGTACTGTCTACAGATGGGTGTCAATGGCTTGGCTGATAACTCGAGTCATATTTGAAAGCTCTATAAATATTTGAACATTGACTTCATGGTACTGCAGTCACCTATAGGTGGCACTAAAGAGACAGTTTTCTTTCTTCTGACGGAGACATTTTTGCATACTTTTTCCCAGGGAGAATTGCTCTAGAGACTCCCTACTGTTAGGAAACATCAGTCACTTTTAGGTTGTCATGACTACTAGCCAAGCTTCTGGGTGGCCCTGGTTTGAGATGCAGAGCCAATCTTATTTCTCTGTCTGCTACCTATCAGGGCAAATGGTGGAGTATTTGAGTCTGTTCAGTTTTTTCATTGTTGCTTGTGATTTTCTTGTGAATGCATGTGTCTGATCAAGCTCCTGGTTACATCCTGAATAACCTTGACTACTCTTTGAACTGGACTTCAGCTTTGTCTTTGGATTTACCCTCTGCTCACTGATTTGGATATTCTGCTCACAGCTGGTTTCGACCTCTGCAACTCCTGGTATTCTTCTGTTTTGCTATTTGGACTTTTAGTCTCTCCTGGTTTGTACTCTACTTGTTGATCACCCCTCTGGCTTTCTTGTTATCCGTTCTGGTATTGCCTGCAAGTGCACCTCCGGTCCAACACCTTATTCTGCAAAAGCAACCTGGGTTCTATGCATCCAAATCCAACCTGCCTTGCGGCGGGCTCTGGTGAAGACCATAGAGTATTCTTAGACTTTGCTGACCAGAGTGGTGACGGACTTGAGGTAGCTGATTTACTTGTACGCTTGATCCAGACAATCTCCAGCTGACTTTGGGGAATTGTTCGTATAGCAATTCCATAAACTTTCACTCTGAGGAATTACTCAAGTAGTGATTCCTTGACACCTACCTGCTGTATTTCTGCTAAGACAATTAGTACCTTCCGAAAGCCACTGAATATGGGGACAAACCTTTAGAAAAGTCTCTATACAAGGCTGAAGGAAGAGGTTGGTCATCAACCTATCGCAAGGGAGAAGATCAGATGGTGCAAATCCTCAGAGCATGGCCTCCCTCTGGAGTGGGAGTAAGAACTTCCATCACAATGGACAACTCTTCATTAAAGTGCATCTCCAGTTATGAACAAGGTCAGATCAAGCTTGGTGGAGGATCCTGGGCAACAAACGTGCTCCATCCACAGTATCAGTTCCATATAATGCCTGAACAAGCACTGAACATAAATTTGATAATTGTCGGCAGATCTAACTGGTATCAACAGGATCTGATAACAATGTAATGTGTATTAGGGCAGCCCCACTGTACTCCATGTCTACTGTTTGGGAAAATAAAACTAGGCATGTTGGATTTTAATATGCCCGATCCTTTATTTCCCTCTTTGTCATGGCTGCCTGACCACCGGGTTGCAGGTTAGCAGTGCAAGGCAGAAGAAGAAAGCTTGTATTCCGGACTCTGGGTCTACATATATTTTTTTATGACCATCACTGTGGTTTTTAGGGGGTGCCGCTGCCCCTAATCTATACATAGACATTGGATGGTTCAATGATAAGTTCAGGTTTCTTTTGGGGGTTCTGTCTTTATGGAATCACTGTGAAATAGGGGCCCTTGGCAATTGTCCACTTTGCCACCCCCTAAATTTAGCCCTGCTAGAAGTTACCATACAATGGAAACAAGGAACAACAAAAGCTTTTTTTTATACTAAACAGATGTGAAGCCAAAGGATACAGTCAAATTGCGGTTTATTGACATGATTACTGCAAAATGCTGCTGTATTTAAAATTTTTTGAAGTTTTGCAGTGATTACGAAAATCACGGTGAAAAATTTTACAAATAATTACTAATGTAAAATACACCCTAGAACATGCCCTCCTATATCCTTACAAATTATCGTAATTAATTGGCTATAATTTGTCCTCTCTTTGAGTTGACCCCTTTACAAATTTTTAGAAGTGAAAATTAATCGTAACAAATTAACTCTAGAAATTAGTAAAATGTTACAAGATGTTTCTGACTTTGCCGTTTTCAAAGAGGAGATAAATGTGTCTCACCCTTGGGATTGTGATCTCCAATTTAGGTGATCATTAAAGAGGCACTGCACCTAAAATGAAAACTTTAGTATGAAGTGCAATTTATGTTAATTTAATACCTGGGGTCCACCTTCAAAGGGGCAACATCATAGATAAAGCATACAAAAACTACAGCCCTTGTAGGCTCTAGCAATAACAGTACCTGAAAAGCTTCATGAGTGTAGAATGTGTTCATTGTGATCCTTGAGCTGGAGGACTTATTGCTATGCTTTGTTTTTCCTGTAGGAGCACTATAGGAAAAAAAAAAGTTTAAACAGTGCAGCTCTAGACCCATCCATGATCACGACTAATAGATCAACTTCTGATTGATCATTTATTGGTGTTTGGTGATGGAAAACACAACTTCTAAGGGGAAGTTAAAAGATATATCAAGGAAATGACTGAATGTCATTTTTGACAGCCCGAGGGAAGAGGATGACTCTGAAATGTGTAACGTTGAACATAATCCGAACTTTACATAAAAAATTCTGTAATAACTAATTTCTTTCTATGTCTACATAGACATAGACCACATAGACGTACAAGGACCAGCACTTTGTTGTTCTTATACAGGCTCCAAATCCCCCGCTTCCCTTCACACTGGGAGGCAACCTTCAGCCACCACTAGGGCAGATTGGTGGGCGACCCGAACCCCCTGATCAGAAAATAAATTTAGGATTTTGGGAAAACCCCTTTGACAAGATATATTACAAAACTTATGATTGTAACAATCTGATTACTACAAAACTTATTTTAAACCATTCATTCACATTATTCCCAATGAAGCCGGGTCAATCAGATTCAGCAATTGACTGGAACAAACAAGCCAGGAACAAACAAGCCTAACTAGGAAATAACACCCTCTAACCGTCACTGAGGCAAGTACAGCTCCTTTTAACCCCACTTTTTTCCAAAAATATCTAGATTTAGCTCCCAATTTTTCCTTTTCACAAGGGGTAATAGGAGAAAAACCACCCCAAAATGTATTACTCAATATCTCCCGAGTATGACTTCTGAGCCTGCTCCATCACTGTCACGTATAGTTACGTGACAATGCGCAAACACCTTGGCGGTAGTGACGTAATAGTATATGACATGTCGCTAAGGGGTTAAATCAGATTTATTGGGCAGCCATGCATTGTGCACCATGTGTGAATATGGCCATAAAGAGGTTGTCAAGGTTTGGGGCCGTTTTATATATTTATGACCTATCAACAGAAAAGGTCATCAGTATAGGATCAGTGGGGGTCCGACAGCCGGACCCCGCACCGATCAGCTGTTTCAGCTGCCTCCAGGCGCCGAAAGCTAAGCAGTAATCAGTGCCGGAAGCAGAAGGCTCCAGTTAGAGTATAGCAGCAGTACTACAAGTGAATAGGAGCAGTGCTGTAGTAACCCAGCACGGCCTCTATACAGTGATCTGAGCCTTGGCAGACCACTGCATAGCTTCCCGAAAGCAGCTGGAACAGCTGATCGTTGCGGGGTCCGGATGTCGGACCCCCACAGATCATATACTGATAACCTATCCTGTGGATAAGTCATCAGTATAAAAAACAGTCCCGCACCTGGACAAGCCTTTTAATGAAAAAAGGCAGTGCACCAAGAGGTTAAACTGACGGAATGAGGCATGATCATGCAATCCTATGAAGTTGTGTGCAGGTTTAATAAAACATGTGAGTCTTCTATTGAGATGATGTTTTATTCATGATTTCTATATAAAGATACGATCTGTAGTCCTGACTGTTTTATTCTATGAGTACGCATATTTTAAGAACCATTTTACTTATTTTTATGCCTCTGAAATACACCCACGTCTTCCACGTCCTCCTGCCTCATCAAACCACTGGTCGTTACCTGGTTTATCAGTGAATTTTTCATGTAACCATTTAGCCGCCAGGGGTTTTTGGACATTTTGCTCCTCTGGTAGCCGAAACATATACAAGTACATTTTAATGTAAAGCCAAAAATATATTTAGCTTTAACCCCTACCCCCACCAGGACGTAACTGTCCGTCGTTGCGGGAGGTTACTTCCCGCACGAGGACGTATAGTTACTGAGTTTTTCCCGGTGCACACTGTCGGCGACAGTGTGCACCGGGAACCGGGAAGTTAGCTGTCGCCGACAGCTGACACTCCCCTCTTGCCGGCCAGCGGTCCTTTGCCGCTGATTTTGGCGAATTAACCCCTTAAATTCGGCGCTCGGGTGCAATCGCCGAATTTTAGGGGTTTCTAGCATATCGGCAGACCCCCATCCGAAATCGCGGGGTCTGCCGATAGTTAGTATGGCAAACGGAAGCCAAACAATGGCTTCCGGGTCTGCCATGGACGGAAGCCCATCAGGACCAACCTTCGGCTGGTCCTGATAGGCTTCCTGTCAGAGTGACAGGAAGTCACTGTGTCGTTCCCGATGGCACACTGTCGGCGACAGTGTGCATCGGGAACTTGGATATCAGCTGTCCGTGACAGCTGACACTCTCCAGTGTTGCCGATCAGCGGCTCATCGCCGCTGATTTCGGCAATTAACCCGTTACATGCGGGGCTCGATTGCGATCTCCGCATGTAGCAGGTTTGTAGCGCATCAGCAGCCCCCATGCAATCGTGGGGGTTTCTGATGCATGTGGTGGCACCCGGGGGCCAGACAACGGCCCCCAGGTCTGCCATGTATGTCAGCCTATGAGGATCAGCCTCTGCTGATCCTCGTAGACCAACTGTCAGTGTAAAAAGTAAAAAAAAAGTTAATAAAAATGTTTTATAAAAGTGTAAAAATAAAAGGTTTTGTTTTCCTATAATAAGTCATTTATTATAGGGAAAAAATGAAAACGTTAAAAAAAAGTACACATATTTGGTATCGCCGCGTTCGTAACGGCCCAAACTATGAAACTATAATGTTAATTTTTCCGCACGGCGAACGCCGCAAACAAAATAAACGGAAAACTGTCAGCATCGCTATTTTTTGGTCAACACCCCTCCCAAGATATAGAATAAAAAGTGATCAAAAAGTCGCATTTACCCCAAAATGGTACCAATAAAAACTACAACCCGTCCCGCAAAAAACAAGACCTCCCACAGCGTTTTTGACGAAAAAATAAAAAAGTTACGGCTCAGAATAGCGTGTCCCAGAAAATAAATTATTTTATAGAAACTTCATTTTATTGTGCAAACGCTGCAAAACTTAAAAAAAACTATACACATATGGTATCGGCGTAATCGTACCGACCGGCAGAATAAATTAAAACTTAATTTATTGCGCATGGTGAACGCTGTAAGAAATAAAGAATTTAAAGCGCCAAAATTGCTGTTTTTTTGTCAACTTAGCTCTAAAAAAGATCCTGAGAGGCCAAAATGTTCACTATACCCCTAGAAAAATTCCTTGAGGGGTGTAGATTCCAAAATAGGGTGACTTTTGGGGGGTTTCCACTGTTTTGGTCCCTCTGGGGCGTTGCAAACCCGACACGGCACCGAAAACCAATCCAGCAAAATCTGCGCTCCAAAATCCAAAAGGCGCTCCCTCCCTTCTGAGCCTTGCTGTGGGTCCAAACATCAGTTTAAGACCACATATGGGGTATTGCCGTAATCGGGAGAAATTGCTTTAGAAATGTTGGGCGGCTTTTTCTCCTTTATTCCTTGTAAAAATGAAAAAATTCTATGTTTCCACAGAAAAATAGGTGATTTTCTTCTTCACAGACTAATTCCACTAAATTCTGCAAAAAAACTGTGGGGTCAAAATGCTAAGTATACCCCTAGAAAAATGCCTTGAGGGGTGTAGTTTCCAAAATGGGGTCACTTTTTGGGGGTTTCGACTGTTTAGGTACCATTACACCTCCTCAAACCAGACATGGTGCCTAAAATATATTCCTAAAAAAAGGAGGTCCCAAAATCCACCAGGTGCTCCTTTGCTTCGGAGGCCGGTGTTTCAGTCCATTAGGACACTAGGGCCACATGTTGGATATTTCTAAAATCTGCAGAATCTGGGCAATAAATATTGAGTTGTATTTCTCTGGTAAAACCTTCTGTGTTACAGATTTTTTTTTTATTACAAATGAATTTCGGCAAAAAAAAATGACATTTGTAAATTTCACCTCTACTTTGCCTTAATTCCTGTGAAACGCCTAAAGGGTTAAAATACTTTCTGAATGTGGTTTTGAATACCTTGAGGGGTGAAGTTTTCAAAATGGGGTGATTTATGGGGACTTTCTAATATATAAGGCCCTCAAAGCCACTTCAGAACTGAACTGGTCCCTGAAAAAATAGCCTTTTGAAATTTTATTGAAAATATGAGAAATTGCTGCTAAAGTTCTGAGCCTCGTAACATCCTAGAAAAATAAAAGGACGTGAAAAAAACAATGCAAACATAAAGTAGACATATAGGGGATGTTAACTAGTAAGTATTTTGTGTGGTATTACTATCTGTTTCACAAGCAAATACATTTAAATTTAGAAAAATGCTAATTTTTGCACATTTTTGCTAAAATTTGACGTTTTTCACAAATAAATATTGAATTTATCGACCAAATTTTTTCACTAACATAAAGTACAATATGTCACGAGAAAACAATCTCAGAATCGCTTGGATAGGTAAAAGCATTCCGGAGTTATTACCACATAAAGTGACACATGTCAGATTTGCAAAAATCATCTGTGTCCACAAGGCCAAAACAGGCTGTGTCCTGAAGGGGTTAAAATGAGATCAAAATTATCTCCACCCACAACTTTAAACTTGCTATAGCATTTCTTAGCCAGGACGTAACAGTTACGTCCTTGACTGCACATGCCCATTTCTGCAATGATGTGACTGCTATGGCAGGGAAGGAGTTAAAGGGATTTTCTACTAATTCACTTTTAGGGATGGGAATGAAGTTATTTTAAAAACTCCATCAGATGAATTTGACCTTATAAGTTCTAAGTGTAAACAATTCTCAAAAGGAGAACTTTGTAAATCCTAAAAAACTATTTTACTATTTTGTGCTGATTTGGAGTTACATGATGTTGTCTTCGACTTCTACGTTTATGTCTAAAGCTAAATTCAGTATTCTGATGGCTTCCAGTTACCAGAGAGCGGTGCATTGTGGGAGTCATTACAGAGGGATATGGGGAAGCTGGAGACTTGGCTGGAGAAATGGCAAATGAAGTTTCATGTGGATAAATGTAAGATTATGCACTTGGGCCAAGAAAATTAATTTTACAATAATTTTTCAATTATGTATTAAATAGTAAAACACTGGGTAAAACCGCCACTGAAAGGGACTTGGAGATATTGGTGGGCAGTAAACTTAACTTTAGCAACCTGTGCCAGGCAGCTGCTGCCAAGGCAAATAGAATCAAGAGATTCATGACAAGAATATAGATTTACCTGTATACAAACCACTAGTCTGATCACACTTGGAATATTGTGTACAGTTTTGGGCACCTTTGTATATAAAGGACATGGCTGAACTGGAGCAGATGCAAACAAGGGCGACCAAGGTGATTTAGGGAATGGGCGGATTGCAGTATCAAGAAAGGTTATCAAACTTAGGTTATTAATGGTTTAGGGGCGAGCTAATGTACAAATATATAATTGGACAGTACAGAGATCTTTCTAATGATCTTTTTACACCAAGGACAATGGGGGCATCCGCTACGTTTAGACGAAAAAAGGTTTCACCATTATCATAGAAGGGGATTCTTTAGTGTAAGAGCGGTGAGACTATGGAACTCTCTGCCAAAGGATGTTGTGATGGTTTATGCATGACTGGACGACTTTCTTGAAATATATAATATTACAAGTAGAATCAGGAAGGAATCTCCCCCCTAATATAAGGCAATTGGCATCCACCTCAAAAAGGTTTTTGCCTTCCTCTGGATCTACACTGTAGGATCATAGGTTTGATTAGATGGTCCTGTGTCTTTTTTCAACCTTATCCACTATAGAACTATGTAACTGTTCGGCTGAGTTCACATAGCACTTAGACAGCCTGCTAGCAGGCTGGCCTCCTGGGATGACGTTTCTGGCTGCAGCAGTCACAAGGGATGAAACATCATCTCAGGAGGCCACGCAGGAGAGAGGATCACAGACTTCTGGGTAAGTATGAGTTGTTGTATGCTGCGAACCTGCCGCATAAAATGCAACAATTTGTTGCAGGATTTACCTCCGAATTGAATTCAATGGAGAAAACCCGCAACAAATAAGCAACTTTCACGCGAATACAATTGACATATTGCGGAATACATTTCTGAGCGTTTTTTTCCGCTCAGTATTTACGCAGGGTGTGGATGGGATTTGTTCTATTTCATCCACTTTGCTGCTACTGTATTTGCTGCGTATATTCCGCAACGAATTCCATTGCGGAAATTCTGCAGTATTTACGCAACGTGTGAACTGACCCCTAGAGATAAGTTGTTAGGTCACGTGTCATACCTCTGGGTGGAACTAAAAATTGCTGTGCGTGCCGCATCGGTTGTCCCTCTATGTGATACTTGCAAGTTCAGAGGTATGCAGTAAAGCAGGGCCGGTCACATGACGAAGAGTCGTATAGTCATCAAAGAAGGCCATGCAACTAGATTTCCGGTCCCCCTGGCAGCGCTAGAAAAATCTATGAAAATCTCATAATCAGCACGACGGGGGACCGGAATGTATATTAGCGAGTGTACTCACATACTGCAGTGACTATACTGATAATAATTTTCGGTCCCCATATAACACCTTTAATTTTTTCCTTATCAGTTTATAGCATCTACATAAAATATTGAATAACCTTGCAAATATTTATCTTGCATTGATCGGCAATTGCATCATACCCTCTTCTCCAGACACTTCCAAAGCTGCATTTAAAATTCTGCTACTTTTGTACAGAACTTAAAATCAAACTAAAGCTGCCACTGACATCACTGTCCATATCTGGACAGTGATTTCAAGGTTTCCCCCGTGCCCAGCGCTTAAAGAAGCACTGTTCCCGGGGAGTCCTAGGTGAGTGGAGGAGCTCCCTTTGCTCCTCCGCTCTGAACTAATGCTGAAGCAGGGAGCTGACAGTTCCTGGCTTCAGCATTGGGTTCAACTGTATCTGCGTCCTGAGGACACAGATACAGTTGACAGCGGAACATACCGCTGTACGCCAGGGACAGCGGGACACCGCCCGGAATCCGGGACTGTCCCGCTGAATCCGGGAATGTCCCGCTGAATCCGGGACTGTCCGGCTGAATCCAGGACGGTTGGGAAGCATCCTCTATGTAGCAGCAGTAGTAAAGCGAGTACATGGATTACAGCGGGGCCGTTCACATGACGAAGAGTCGTATCGTCATCAAAGAAGACTGCGCAACTAGACTTCTGGTCTCCCGGAAGCGCTAGAAAAATCTATGAAAATCTCATAAATCAGCGCGATGGGACCGGAATGTATATTAACGAGTATCACATACTGCAGGGACTACACTGCTAATAATTTTTGGTCCCCACATAACCCCTTTAAGCTGTTTTTGCGTTTTTTTTTACAATATTGGAGGCAATGTTTGAGAGAGAGGGGGCATTCTGTTAACTTTTGTCATTTCATAAACAGATTTTTAGGTAAATGTATGCCACTATTTAGATTTTTTTTAAATCTAAATAGGACCGATACATACATTGAACCCAATAATAATACAGTATGTAGTATGCTCCCAAGCTCCCCCTAGTGGTGGCTGTAGGCAGAAGAATTGTATCTGTCTATACAGTAAAATTTGGAGCTCTGTATCAGAAAAACGGAGCTCTGACCGATATAAAGATATATTATAAAAAGAATCAGCAAAGAATGTTGGACCTAGAAACAACATGGTGGTAGAAAGGTGAAAATTCACTTTAAAGAGGCTGCGTCTGCCTGACAACTTGTACCCCCACATCCTCCAGAGAGTACCTGCCAGCTACTGTCTCCTCAGGGGAGTAGCTATTGGGGGTACATCGGTAGCAATCATCACCCGAGTCAAAAGTGACCCACTGCCAGATAAGAAGATGCCAGTATTATAAATTTCACATGGTAGATGGGGGCCCTTCTATAGATTTTGCATTGGAGCACAGGAACATAAAAGGGGTTTTCCCCATAACCGATATTTATCACCTATCCACAGGAAAGGTGATGAATCTGATCGGTTGGGGTCTGATCACTGGGACCCCCACCCATCACTAGATCAGGCTCACCTTTCCGTTCGAGGGCATCCCATATTAATGGAGCGGTACTCTGCATGTTTGGCCACCACTCCATTCATTTCTATGGGGCTGCCCCATAAAAATGAATAGAGCGGTGGGCGAGCATGTGCAGTACCGCTACATTCATATGGCGCTCCCATGAACAGAAAGATAAGCCTGATCTCATGATCGGTGGGGGTCCCAGTGATCAAACCCCTAGCGATCAGATTCATCACCTTTCCTGTGGATAGGTGATAAATATTGGTTATGAGAAAACCCCTTTAAGTTACACCTCTGTGTCTTCCCACTACTTCTTCCCACAAAACCCTGCCACCTTATGCGAACCCCCACTGCTCCTTCTCAAAGCTGCTGCCAACTTATATCCCCCCACTGTGCCCCTACCAGCTTGTGTTTCACCCTTGACTACAGCCAGGGACCCATATTAGTTGGCTGTATGT
This sequence comes from Rhinoderma darwinii, assembly GCF_050947455.1. Lineage (NCBI taxonomy): Eukaryota > Metazoa > Chordata > Amphibia > Anura > Rhinodermatidae > Rhinoderma > Rhinoderma darwinii. The sequence goes on along the minus strand of NC_134688.1, from coordinate 17,215,042 downwards.
GTTCTGGAAATTCCAGATGGCGGCCCTGTCACCAGACATGACAACTGAATAGAATCTTTAGCAACTTAGTAAAAGAGGACGACTCAAGGACATATTACGTGGTGATTAAGGAAGATGCTCTTAGCAATGAACCTTTTCACAATGTTCACAATGCAACCTGTAAATGACGTCTTTTATGTTCATGACCGCCGGACCTCCCGGGAATTATCATTCACAGACGGCTACAATTCAGATCATTTTTGGAAACTGACCCGTTCATACATAAAAAAGACAACATTCTTCCATTTTCATATGATAAATCACAGAGGCGCAATGGTAATTATTAGGATATGTTCACACGGGGAGTCAAAAACGGCTGAAAATTATGGAGCTGTTATCAGAGACAACAGCCTCTGATTTTCAGCCGTTTTTCAAGCTGATAACATTTTTTGAGACGTTTTTTGAGCTTTTTTTCTATTGTCACAATTAAAAAAAGCTCAAAAAACGACTCAAAAAGTAACATGCTTCTTCTTTTTACACAGCGTTTTGTTTACGCTGCGTTTTTTAAAATGGTGGCGTAAACAAAACCCGCCTAATCTGAATGAAACGCCGTATTCTCCATTGAATTCAATGGGCAGATGTTTGTAGGCATTCAGCTACCATTTTTTCAGGCGTATTTTGAGAGGTTTACGCCCCAAAATATGCCTGAAAACACGGCGTGTGAACATACCCTCACATTATCAATTACCAAGATGGTCCAAGCAGAGGTTAAGAAGTCTCCATCAATCTGAGGCGTCTGCAAAAGAAAAATTCCTTTTTAATCTAAAGTAGATTTTCCCTGGAGGAATCACAAAGTCAACCAGTAATCCCGAGAACAGAGTGCAGGAGAGGACGTTCTCTGCAGAAGACGTCAATGTGTTTCCTTCCGGGCTCAGTGTTTGACTTTCTCATTCAAAGGATTTTCTTTATTAGCTCATATAGGGATCCATCAACCTGCATGGAGTCTTAAAGTGACAGCGAGGGTGTTATAGTGATTACCTATGTATTAACCCGAAGACACGACGTATACATGTCTAAGATGTCCCATTATGGCATTCTGAATCTTTAACGGCTTATCTTATATTACAGGGGATGTAGAGATGAGATCTTAGAAATTCTATATAAGTCACTGCCTTTGGGTGATGCTTACCTGCTATATATTTTCTTCACAGTTCATCATAGTTTGTTCAGTCACTTCAACTTAGCTGCTTATATTGTCTAGTGGAAGTCTAAATTAATCTGAAATCCACCTACTTCGCTGTCAAAAGCTCAGGATGCCCCTCCACCATGCTGTACACTGCAGCTCTGCTCGTCCTGCAATTCCTTATGGAAAAACAAACCAGCAAATAGGAATACATAGAGGTCCTTGAGTCGCTCTCTTTTCTTATGGCACACATTCTGTTAGTTATATTTGGTAAAGTTGGGTGAAAAGCAATAGGCCAGGATTACAAATCCCCAATGGGCTTTTACCCAACCTTCACAGATGCTTGATAACCAACTCTACTCAGATAGATATTCCAGGAATTTAGGAAAGTTTGGTGTAATGACAGGTAGTTCTGATCCTGAGTTACATCCTGTATTATATTCCAGAGCTGCACTCACTATTCTGCTGGTGGAGTCACTGTATACATACATTACATTACTTATCTTGTACTGATCCTGAGTTATATCCTGTATTATACTCCAGAGCTGCACTCACTATTCTGCTGGTGGAGTCACTGTGTATACATTACATTACTTATCTTGTACTGTTCCTGACTTATACTTGTATTATACTCCAGAGCTGCACTCACTATTCTGCTGGTGGAGTTACTGTGTACATACATTACATTACTTATCCTGTACTGATCCTAAGTTACATCCTGTATTATACTCCAGAGCTGCACTCACTATTCTGCTGGTGGAGTCACTGTGTATACATTACATTACTTATCCTGTACTGATCCTGAGTTATATCCTGTATTATACTCCAGAGCTTCACTCATTATTCTGCTGGTGAAGTCACTGGGTTCATGCATTACATTACTTATCCTGTACTGATCCTGAGTTATTGCCTGTATTATACTCCAGAGCTGCAGTCACTATTCACCTGGTGGAGTTACTGTGTACATACATTACATTACTTATCCTGTACTGATCCTGAGTTACATCATGTATTATACTCCAGAGCTGCACTCAATATTCTGTTGGTGGAGTCACTGTGTACATACATTACTTTTCTTTTACTGATCCTGAGTTACATCCTGTGTTATACGCCAGAGCTGCACTCACTATTCAGCTGGTGAAATCACTGTGTACATACATTACATTACTTATTTTTTACTGATCTTGAGTTACATCCTGTATTATACTCCAGAGCTGCACTCACTATTCTGCTGGTGGAGTCACTGTGTATACATTACTTTACTTATCTTGTACTTATCCTAAATTACATCCTGTATTATACACAAGAGCTGCATTCATAATTCTGCAGGCTCTCTTGGAAATTAGTCAGCAAGCTTGTTAGCAGATACACCCCAAACAGTTTCTGTAACGCAGGGGGACAGTTATTTTTTTCTTCATCAGATTACTGCAGAATAGTGAGTGCAGCTCTGGAATATAATGTAATTTAGGATCAGTACATTATAAGTAATGTCATGCATATACAAAGTTTCCTAATTTTTTTATGTACAGGGTGGGCCATTTATATGGATACACCTAAATAAAATTGGAATGGTTGGTGATATTAACTTCCTGTTTGTGGCACATTAGTATATGGGAGGGGGGAAACTTTTCAAGCTGGGTGTTGACCATGGCGGCCATTTTGAAGTCGGCCATTTTGTATCCAACTTTAATTTTTTCAATGGAAAGAGGGTCATGTGACACATCAAACTTATCGAGAATTTCACAAGAAAAACAATGGTGTGCTTGGTTTTAATGTTACTTTATTCTTTCATGAGTTGTTTTCAAGTTTCTGACCACTTATAAAATGTGTTCAAAGTGCTGCCCATTGTGTTGGATTGTCAATGCAACCCTCTTCTCCCACTCTTCACACACTGATAGCAACACCGCAGAAGAAATGCTAGCACAGGCTTCCAGTATCCGTAGTTTCAGTTGCTGCTCATCTCGTATCTTCACAGCATAGACAATTGCCTTCAGATGACCCCAAAGATAAAAGTCTAAGGGGGTCAGATCGGGAGGCATTTCTTCTGCGGTGTTGCTATCAGTGTGTGAAGAGTGGGAGAAGAGGGTTGCATTGACAATCCAACACAATGGGCAGCACTTTGAACACATTTTATAAGTGATCAGAAACTTGAAAACAACTCATGAAAGAATAAAGTAACGTTAAAACCAAGCACACCATTGTTTTTCTTGTGATATTCTCGATAAGTTTGATGTGTCACATGACCCTCTTCCCATTGAAAAAACTAAAGTTGGATACAAAATGGCCGACTTCAAAATGGCCGCCATGGTCAACACCCAGCTTGAAAAGTTTCCCCCCTCCCATATACTAATGTGCCACAAACAGGAAGTTAATATCACCAACCATTCCCATTTTATTTACGTGTATCCATATAAATGGCCCACCCTATACATTAATTATATGTATTAAATGGTTTTATAAGGTGAAGGACACAGGTATGGCCTTAGTTATGTGTGTCCTGTGCTGATCCATCAGGGCGCATCAGCTTCCCTTGCTGAAGGCGGCGCCAGAGACTCAAGGCTTGTGACCATCATTCATCTTAATATCAATTGTATACCAATGTTATTGGGTTATTGTACTTTATGTATGGAGCTGTAATCTGGTCACTTTATGGTGATATTATTTGAGCACTATATGGTGATGTTATATGATCACAGTATGGTGGCCTTATTTGAGCACTGTATGGTGGTATTATTTGAGCACTGTATAGTGGTATTATTTGAGCACTGTATAGTGGTATTATTTGAGCACTGTATAGTGGTATTATTTGAACACTGTATGGTGGTATTATTTGAGCACTGTATGGTGGTATTATTTCAGCACTGTATGGTGGTATTATTTGAGCACTGTATGGTGATATTATTTGAGCACTGTATGGTGATATTATTTGAGCACTGTATGGTGATATTATTGGAGCACTGTATGGTAGTATTATTTGAGCACTGTATGGTAGTATTATTTGAGCACTGTATGGTGGTATTATTTGAGCACTGTATGGTAGTATTATTTGAGCACTGTATGGTGGTATTATTTGAGCACTGTATGGTGGTATTATTTCAGCACTGTATGGTGGTATTATTTGAGCACTGTATGGTGGTATTATTTGAGCACTATATGGTGGTATTATTTGAACACTGTATGGTGGTATTATTTGAGCACTGTATGGTGGTATTATTTCAGCACTGTATGGTGGTATTATTTGAGCACTGTATGGTGATATTATTTGAGCACTGTATGGTGATATTATTTGAGCACTGTATGGTGATATTATTGGAGCACTGTATGGTGGTATTATTTCAGCACTGTATGGTGGTATTATTTCAGCACTGTATGGTGGTATTATTTGAGCACTGTATGGTAGTATTATTTGAGCACTGTATGGTGGTATTATTTGAGCACTGTATGGTGGTATTATTTGAGCACTGTATGGTGATATTATTTGAGCACTGTATGGTGATATTATTTGAGCACTGTATGGTGATATTATTGGAGCACTGTATGGTGGTATTATTTCAGCACTGTATGGTGGTATTATTTCAGCACTGTATGGTGGTATTATTTGAGCACTGTATGGTAGTATTATTTGAGCACTGTATGGTGATATTATTGGAGCACTGTATGGTGGTATTATTTCAGCACTGTATGGTGGTATTATTTGAGCACTGTATGGTAGTATTATTTGAGCACTGTATGGTGGTATTATTTGAGCACTGTATGGTGGTATTATTTCAGCACTGTATGGTGGTATTATTTCAGCACTGTATGGTGGTATTATTTGAGCACTGTATGGTGGTATTATTTGAGCACTATATGGTGGTATTATTTCAGCACTGTATGGTGGTATTATTTGAGCACTGTATGGTGGTATTTACTTGGCATTGTTTGGCACTGCTACTTAGGCATTGTACAGTATATTTTTAGTGTGTACTGGTGGCAGAACTATATAGCATTGTTATTAGGTTATTGTACATTATGTATGGAGTTGTTATCTGGTCACCGTATGGTGGTATTATTTGAGCAATGTATGGTGGTATTATTTGAGCACTGAATAGTGGTATTATTTGAGCACTGAATAGTGGTATTATTTGAGCACTATATGGTAGTACTATATGAGTACTGTATGGTGGTATTATTTGAACACTGTCTGGTGATATTATTTGAGCACTGTGTGGTGGTATTTGAGCACTGTATGGGGGTATTATTTGAGCACTGTATGGGGGTATTATTTGAGTACTGTATGGTGGTATTATTTGAGCATTGTATCGTGGCGTTATTTGAGCACTGTATGGTGGTATTATTTGAGCACTGTATGGTGGTATTATCTGAGCGCTGTATGGTGGTATTATTTGAGTACTGTGTGGTGGTATTATTTGAGCACTGTATGGGGGTATTATATGAGCACTATATGATTATATTATTTGAGCTCTCTATGGTGGTATTAATTGAGCACTGTATGGTGGTATTATTGGAGCACTGTATGGTGGTATTATCTGAGCACTGTATGGTGGTATTATTTGAGCACTGTATGTTGGTATTATTTGAGCACTGTAGGGTGGAATTATTTGAGCATTGTATGGTGGTATTATTTGAGGACAGTATGGTGGTATTATTTGAGCAATATTTGGTGGTATTATTGGAGCAATGTATGGTGGTATTATTTGAGGACTGTATGGTGGTATTATTTGAGCAATATTTGGTGGTATTATTGGAGCACTGTATGGTGGTATTATTGGAGCACTATATGGTGATGTTATATGATCACAGTATGGTGGCCTTATTTGAGCACTGTATGATGATATTATTTGATCACTGTATGGTGGTATTATTTGGTCACTGTATGGTGATATTATTTGAGCACTGTATGGTGGTATTATTTGAGCACTATATGTTGGTATTATTTGAGCACTGTATGGTGACATTATTTGAGCACTGTATGATGATATTATTGGAGCACTGTATGGTAGTATTATTTGAGCACTGTATGGTGGTATTATTTGAGCACTGTATGGTGGTATTATTTGAGCACTGTATGGTGGTATTATTTGAGCACTGTATGGTGGTATTATCTGAGCGCTGTATGGTGGTATTATTTGAGCACGGAGCACTGTATGGTAGTATTTACTTGGCATTGTTTGGCACTACTACTTAGGCACTGTACAGTATATTATAATTGCAGTGTATAGTGCTGACGGCCTTGTATAGTATTATTATTTAGGCAACTGTAAGGAAGTTTTATTTGGCTAAGTTATGGCACTATTACTTGAGCACCATACTGTACGGCACTTACAATTATGTACTGTATGGTGTTTTTTTATGCACCATAGGGGGAAACAGAACCTATGGCACAGGGTACCATCCAATGTAAGGCCGGCCTTAAGTGATCCCATCCTTTAGTATATACAGTTGACCTTTATTTAGTTTATGTATACAATTCATCAATGGCAGTGCCTGTACAATGTACCCCCTGCATTATAGCACACAGACGCTCCTGCAGCATCATGTTCAGCAGTGCGGCGGCACCTTGGGTAACAGGTGAGGGATCAGAGTCTTGTACTTGTGTTCTTCTAAGTCTGTGATAACATCAACAGCCTGAGATGCATTTTACTTTCATGATCCTATTCTTTTGATAGAACTGAACGACTTGGATAAGAGCCACTAACAAAGTACAGAGAGGGCGGTACTCAGCAGAAGAGCATCGCGCTTAAAGTGAGCCAACTCTTTTCATCTCACCTACTAAATGCCACTCATCCGAGTCTGTAATGCAGCGAGCACTCATCAAAGGGTTTGCCATTTATATATCCATTGAGACGGTGCACTACAAAGCACTAAAATAAGAAGCCAAGCAAATATCATGTGCAGATATGGTTAGATGGAGTCTTTGTAATGTCCCATTAGCTGGAGGTCACGGACCAGTTGGGATTTTTTCATTTTCATCATAACTGGTGTTCTATGTGGATCTATATGAAAAAAGGCATTGTGATGGATGGTCAATTTGCTTATTATATGTATTATAATCTCTAGATTAAATTACATTGTGAATTATCAAGCAGGATGCTGAATCATGCAGAGATATAATTTGTATTCCACCTGCAAAGACTTTCTCCCCCTGTTTCAAGAAATATATATATATATATATACAAGGTTAGAAATAATAATTTTCTCCTTCAAACTTTGCTTTGGTCTTGGAATGCTCCATTTGCAGCAATTCCAGCATTGCAGACCTTTGGCATTCTAGCTGTTAATTTGCTGAGGCAATCGGGAGAAATTTCACCCCATGCTTCCAGAAGCCCCTCCCACAAGTTGGATTGGCTTGATAGGCACTTCTTGCGTACCATACGGTCAAGCTGCTCCCACAACAGCTCTATGGGGTTGAGATCTGGTGACTGCGCTGGCCACTCCATTACAGATAGAATACCAGCTGCCGGCTTCTTCCCTAAATAGTTCCTGCATCATTTGGAGGTGTGCTTTGGGTCATTGTCCTGTTGTAGTATGAAATTGGCTCCAATCAAGCGCTGTCCACAGGGTATGGCATGGCGTTGCAAAATGGAGTGATAGCCTTCCTTATTCAAAATCCCTTTTACCTTGTACAAATCTCCCACTTTACCAGCACTAAAGCAACCCCAGACCATCACATTACCTCCACCATGCTTGACAGATGGCGTCAGGCACTCTTCCAGCATCTTTTCAGTTGTTCTGCGTCTCACAAATGTTCTTCTGTGTGATCCAAACACCTCAAACTTCGATTCGTCTGTCCATAACACTTTTTTCCAATCTTCCTCTGTCCAATGTCTGTGTGCGTTTGCCCATATTAATCTTTCCTTTTTATTAGCCAGTTTCAGATATGGCTTTTTCTTTGCCAGTCTGCTCTGAAGGCCAGCATCCCGGAGTCACCTCTTCACTGTAGACGTTGACACTGGCGTTTTGCGGGTACTATTTAATGAAGCTGCCAGTTGAGGACCTGTGAGGCGTCTATTTCTCAAACTAGAGACTCTAATGTACTTGTCTTGTTGCTCAGTTGTGCAGCGGGGCCTCCCACTTCTCTTTCTACTCTGGTTAGAGCCTATTTGTGCTGTCCTCTGAAGAGAGTAGTACACACCGTTGTAGGAAATCTTCCGTTTCTTGGCAATTTCTCGCATGGAATAGCCTTCATTTCTAAGAACAAGAATAGACTGTCGAGTTTCACATGAAAGCTCTCTTTTTCTAGCCATTTTGAGAGTTTAATCGAACCCACAAATGTAATGCTCCAGATTCTCAACTAGCTCAAAGAAAGGTCAGTTTTATAGCTCCTCTAAACAGCAAAACTGTTTACAGCGGTGCTAACATAATTGCACAAGGGTTTTCAAGTGTTTTCTAATCATCCATTAGCCTTCCAACACAGTTAGCAAACACAATGTACCTTTAGAACACTGGAGTGATGGTTGCTGGAAATGGGCCTCTATACACCTATGTAGATATTGCATTAAAAACCAGACGTTTGCAGCTAGAATAGTCATTTAGCACATTAACAATGTATAGAGTGTATTTCTGATTAAAGGGAACCTGTCACCAGCATTTCACCTATTAAACCGACTATACCTGGTGGTAGTGGGTGAAAAATCATTTCTATATAACCTATAATTATCTTCTTAGTCGACTCTGTACCTTTAGTATTTAGCTTTTTAGTGTCCCTACACCGTATGCTAATGAGCAGAAAAGAGTCAGGTCTTCATTTGAAAAGAGTCAAATCTTCGTTTTGAAAAGAGTCAAATCTTCATTCCTCAAGTCTTTCCGAGTTTACCGCGCCTTCTTACTTTTGATTGACAGCTCCTCACCTTCCCCCAGCACACAACATCCCGCACTTGTGCATTGATGTCCTCCTCTGGTGTGTGCGCACAAAGGGACACCGGATTATTACGATAAAAGGCGCAAAACGTTTGCAGACCGTTATTTACAGTTGGAGGAGGAGTTTAGGAGAGGGGATAACGGCAATGAACTTTTTATAGCAGCAGCTAGTGAAGGAGAAGTAAAGTTCAATAGGTGAAATGCTGATGACAGGTTCCCTTTAATTTAATGTTATCTTCATTGAAAAAAACTGTGCTTTTCTTTCAAAAATAAGGACATTTCTAAGTGACCCTAAACTTTTGAACGGTAGTGTATATATATATATATATATATATATATATATATATATACTGTATATTTCTTGTGTCTTAAAGAATCAATTTAGTGAATAAAAGTCATCTGTTGCTTTGACAAGTATCTTAAAGAGGCTCTGTCACCAGATTTTGCAACCCCTGCTATTGCAGCAGATAGGCGCTGCAATGTAGATTACAGTAACGTTTTTATTTTTAAAAAACGAGCATTTTTGGCCAAGTTATGAGCATTTTTGTATTTATGCAAATGAGGCTTGCAAAAGTCCAACTGGGCGTGTATTGTGTGTTACATCTGGGCGTGTTTACTTCTTTTACTAGCTGGGCGTTCTGACGAGAAGTATCATCCACTTCTCTTCAGAACACCCAGCTTCTGGCAGTGCAGACACAGCCGTGTTCTCGAGAGATCACGCTGTGTCGTCACTCACTTCCTGCCCCAGGTCCTGCATCGTGTCGGACGAGCGAGGACACATCGGCACCAGAGGCTACAGTTGATTCTGCAGCAGCATCAGCGTTTGCAGGTAAGTCGATGTAGCTACTTACCTGCAAACGCTGATGCTGTTGCAGAATCAACTGTAGCCTCTGGTGCCGATGTGTCCGACACGATGCAGGACCTGTGAGTGACGTCACAGATCTGCACTGCCAGAAGCTGGGCGTTCTGAAGAGAAGTGGATGATACTTCTTGTCAGAACGCCCAGCTAGTAAAAGTAGTAAACACGCCCCGATGTACGCACATAATACACGCCCAGTTGGACTTTTACTGTAAACACGCCCAGTTGTACTTTTGCAAGCCTCATTTGCATAAATACAAAAATGGTCATAACTTGGCCAAAAATGCTCGTTTTTTAAAAATAAAAACGTTACTGTAATCTACATTGCAGCGCCGATCTGCTGAAATAGCAGATAGGGGTTGCAAAATCTGGTGACAGAGCCTCTTTAATGCTGATTTTGTATGTTTCTAAGTTAGTTATCTTTGTTCTTGGTTCTCATGCGAAGCTTTTTGAAAGAAGGAAAGGGGGGAGTGAGATAAGATACTTTTAGATGAAGACACATTCACATATGTACGTGAGTAAAACTCCCCCATCTTAGAAAAACAATTTATTGTATTCTTGCCAAGAGAAATAGAACAGGTGTTAAGTGACGTAAGCATATAATGGAGAATTATAATATTACATTTGAAAGGTATTGTACGTCTGTGATTGGCTCAATATGAAATATTCTCATTGTATGCTATTGGCTGAATCAGAGTTATTGTTACATTTCCTCTGGTTGGTTAACCTCAAGCCTACACCCCTTTTGAATGATATTATTGTAATTGATTTTGGCAATAAACCTCAGAGGTGCATTTTTGATCATACAAGCAATGTCTGTGTGTTTTACTCCTTTCCGATATATCGATATAATCAATGATTAGGATCTGGATAAATCTCCTAAAATGAGTGTCGGTTGAAATACTCGCCTAAATTTCAGTCTAATACATTTTGAGCCATGACTTCCGCAACAGCATTTTTTTCCAGAAACAGTGCCACCCTAGACCATGGGTTGTGCCTGGTATTGCAGCTCATCCTCATTGTTACTTACTTTTTGTCCGTTGAGTCCTGATTTTCTCTGCTGGTTCGCACCTTTGGATTCACACCTTGTTCCTTCCTTGTTAGACTCTGATATAGACCTCGGCTTTGTCTTCTGGCTACGTGAGAAAGCTAAACTTTTTTCCTAATCTCAGACAACCCATTTAAGGTGGATGTCCAGTTGTTGTGTTCAAAATTGTATGTTATTTAATTCCTACAGTTAATTCTTAGATATTATTTTTCATGTTGCTGGTTTTCAGCTCCGGCCCTTTAGGGCACAAATATGACAAGTGACTCCAGCTTAGCTGCAATGTCTATTGGAGCCTAAGGCTGGGTTCACACAACCTATTTTCAGACGTAATGGAGGTGTTTTACGCCTCGAATTACGTCTGAAAATACGGCTCCAATACGTCGGCAAACATCTGCCCATTACTTTCAGGGTATGTTCACACGGCCAAATTTCAGACGTATACGAGGCGTATTATGCCTCGTTTTACGTCTGAAAATACGGCTCCAATACGTCGGCAAACATCTGCCCATTCATTTGAATGGGTTTGCCGACGTACTGTGCAGACGACCTGTTATTTACGCGTCGTCGTTTGACAGCTGTCAAACGACGACTCGTAAAAATACAGCCTCGTCAAAGAAGTGCAGGACACTTATATACATTATATGCAGGACACTTCTTTCAGACGTTTTTGGAGCTGTTTTCTCATAGACTCCAATGCAAACAGCTCCAAAAACGGACGTAAAAAACGCAGCGAAAACGGCGTGAAAAACGCCGCGAAAAATGCGAGTTGGTAAAAAAACGTCTGAAAAGCAGGGTCTGTTTTCCCTTGAAAACAGCTCTGGATTTTCAGACGTTTTGGTTGACTACGTGTGAACATACCCTTAAAGGTCTTTACGATGTACTGCGCCGACGACCTGTCATTTTACGCGTCGCTGTCAAAATACGGCACGTAAAAATACAGCCTCGTCAAAGGAAGTGCAGGACACTTCTTGGGACGTAATTGGAGCCGTTTTTCACTATTGAAACAGCTCCAAAAACGCCTCAAAAACGCCTGAAAAGAAGCCTCAGGGTATGTTCACACACACTAATTACGGACGTAAATCGGGCGTATTAACCCCCGAATTACGTCCGAAATTACGGCTTGAATGCGTTGACAAACATCTGCCCATTGAAAGCAATGGGCTGACGTTTGTCTGTTCACACGAGGCGTATATTTACGCGCCGCTGTCAAAAGACGGCGCGTAAATAGACGCCCGCGCCAAAGAAGTGACCTGTCACTTCCTGGGGCGTAATTGGAGCTGTTATTCATTGACTCCAATGAAAAGCAGCGCCAATTACGTCCGTAATGGACGCGGCGTTGAAGCGCCTGCACATGCCGTTACGGCTGAAATGACGGCCGTAATTTCGGCCGTTACGGACGCTGTCGTGTGAACATACCCTCAAAGGAAGCTCCAAATTTCATTTTCAGCTTCAAAAACGCCTGAAAATCCGAGGCTGTTTTCTCTGAAATCAGCTCCGTATTTTCAGACGTTTTTTGTTAAGCATGTGAACATACCCTTAGGGTATGTTCACACGCCCTATTTACGGACGTAATTCAGGCGTTTCACGCCTGGAATTACGGCTGAAAAAACGGCACCAAAGCGTCGACAAACATCTGCCCAATTAATTCAATGGGTCTTACGGTGTTCTGTGCAGACGATTTGTTTTTTTACGCACCGCTGTCAAAAGACGGCGCGTAAAAAGACGACCGCCTCAAAGAAGTGCATGTCACTTCTTGGGACGTAATTGGAGCCATTTTTCATTGACTCCATTGAAAAACAGCTCCAATTACGTCCGTAATGGACGCCGCGAAAAACGCGAGTACTTGAAATTACGTCTGAAATTCAGGAGCTGTTTTCCGTAATTTCAGACGTATTTAGCTTTTGCGTGTGAACATACCCTAAGGTGGTCTGAAATCAGGCTTCTTTCTCATCAGAGGCTCGAGCTGCTGCTTGTCCCTCTGCCATGCTTTATACTGCAGCTCTTAGGCTGGGTTCACGCGACCTATTTTCAGGCGTAAACGAGGCGTATTATGCCTCGATTTACGCCTGAAAACACGGCTCCAATACGTCGGCAAACATCTGCCCATTCATTTGAATGGGTTTGCCGACGTACTGTGCAGACGACCTGTCATTTACGCGTCGTCGTTTGACAGCTGTCAAAAGATGACGCGTAAAATTAGGGTATGTTCACACGGCCTATTTACGGACGTAATTCGGGCGTTTTTGCCCCGAATTACGTCTGAAAATAGCGCCTCAATAGCGCTGACAAACATCTGCCAATTGAAAGCAATGGGCAGATGTTTGTCTGTTCACACGAGGTGTAATTTACGCGCCGCTGTCAAATGACGGCGCGTAAATAGACGCCCGCGTCAAAGAAGTGACCTGTCACTTCTTTGGCCGTATTTGGAGCCGTTATTCAATGACTCCAATGAATAGCAGCGCCAATTACGTCCGTAATGGACGCGGCGTTCAAGCGCCTGCACATGCCGGTACGGCTGAAATTACGGGGATGTTTTCAGGCTGAAACATCCCCGTAATTTCAGCCGTTACGGACGCCCTCGTGTGAACATACCCTTACAGCCTCGTCAAAAGAAGTGCAGGACACTTCTTGGGACGTTTTTGGAGCTGTTTTTTCATAGACTCTATTGAAAACAGCTCCAAAAACGGCCGAAAAAACAGCCCGAAAAACGCCGCGAAAAACGTGAGTTGCTCAAAAAATGTCTGAAAATCAGGTGCTGTTTTCCCTTGAAAACAGCTCCGTATTTTCAGACGTTTTTGGCTCAGCGTGTGAACATACCCTTAGGCTGGGTTCACACAACCTATTTTCAGACGTAAACGAGGCGTATTATGCCTCGTTTTACGTCTGAAAATAGGGCTACAACACGTCAGCAAACATCTGCCCATTCATTTGAATGGGTTTGCCGACGTACTGTGCAGACGACCTGTTATTTACGCGTCGTCGTTTGACAGCTGTCAAACGACGACGCGTAAAAATACAGCCTCGGCTAAGAAGTGCAGGACACTTATATACATTATATGCAGGACATTTATATACATTATATGCGGGACACTTATATACATTATATGCGGGACACTTATATATATTATATGCGGGACACTTATATACATTATATGCAGGACACTTATATACATTATATGCGGGACACTTATATACATTATATGCAGGACACTTATATACATTATATACAGGACACTTATATACATTATATACAGGACACTTATATACATTATATGCGGGACACTTATATACATTATATGCGGGACACTTATATACATTATATGCGGGACACTTATATACATTATATGCAGGACACTTATATACATTATATGCGGGACACTTATATACATTATATGCGGGACACTTATATACATTATATGCGGGACACTTATATACATTATATGCGGGACACTTATATACATTATATGCGGGACACTTATATACATTATATGCGGGACACTTATATACATTATATGCGGGACACTTATATACATTATATGCGGGACACTTATATACATTATATGCGGGACACTTATATACATTATATGCGGGACACTTATATACATTATATGCGGGACACTTATATACATTATATGCGGGACACTTATATACATTATATGCGGGACACTTATATACATTATATGCGGGACACTTATATACATTATATGCGGGACACTTCTATACATTATATGCAGGACACTTATATACATTATATGCAGGACACTTATATACATTATATGCAGGACAGTTATATACATTATATGCAGGACACTTCTATACATTATATGCAGGACACTTCTATACATTATATGCAGGACACTTCTATACATTATATGCGGGACACTTATATACATTATATGCGGGACACTTATATACATTATATGCGGGACACTTATATACATTATATGCGGGACACTTATATACATTATATGCAGGACACTTATATACATTATATGCAGGACACTTATATACATTATATGCCGGACACTTATATACATTATATGCGGGACACTTATATACATTATATGCGGGACACTTATATATATTATATGCGGGACACTTATATACATTATATGCGGGACACTTATATACATTATATGCAGGACACTTATATACATTATATGCAGGACACTTATATACATTATATGCAGGACACTTATATACATTATATGCAGGACACTTATATACATTATATGCAGGACACTTATATACATTATATGCCGGACACTTATATACATTATATGCGGGGCACTTATATACATTATATGCGGGACACTTATATACATTATATGCGGGACACTTATATACATTATATGCGGGACACTTATATACATTATATGCGGGACACTTATATACATTATATGCGGGACACTTATATACATTATATGCGGGACACTTATATACATTATATGCAGGACACTTATATACATTATATGCAGGACACTTATATACATTATATGCGGGACACTTATATACATTATATGCGGGACACTTATATACATTATATGCGGGACACTTATATACATTATATGTGGGACACTTATATACATTATATGCGGGGCACTTATATACATTATATGCGGGACACTTATATACATTATATGCAGGACACTTATATACATTATATGCAGGACACTTATATACATTATATGCGGGACACTTCTATACATTATATGCGGGACACTTATATACATTGTATGCAGGACACTTATATACATTATATACGGGACACTTATATACATTATATACGGGACACTTATATACATTATATGCGGGACACTTATATACATTATATGCGGGACACTTATATACATTATATGCGGGACACTTATATACATTATATGCAGGACACTTATATACATTATATGCAGGACACTTATATACATTATATGCGGGACACTTATATACATTATATGCGGGACACTTATATACATTATATGCGGGACACTTATATACATTATATGCGGGACACTTATATACATTATATGCGGGACACTTATATACATTATATGCGGGACACTTATATACATTATATGCGGGACACTTATATACATTATATGCGGGACACTTATATACATTATATGCGGGACACTTATATACATTATATGCGGGACACTTATATACATTATATGCAGGACACTTATATACATTATATGCAGGACACTTATATACATTATATGCAGGACACTTCTATACATTATATGCAGGACACTTCTATACATTATATGCGGGACACTTATATACATTATATGCAGGACACTTATATACATTATATACAGGACACTTATATACATTATATACAGGACACTTATATACATTATATGCGGGACACTTATATACATTATATGCGGGACACTTATATACATTATATGCGGGACACTTATATACATTATATGCGGGACACTTATATACATTATATGCAGGACACTTATATACATTATATGCGGGACACTTATATACATTATATGCGGGACACTTATATACATTATATGCGGGACACTTATATACATTATATGCGGGACACTTATATACATTATATGCGGGACACTTATATACATTATATGCGGGACACTTATATACATTATATGCGGGACACTTATATACATTATATGCGGGACACTTATATACATTATATGCGGGACACTTATATACATTATATGCGGGACACTTATATACATTATATGCGGGACACTTATATACATTATATGCGGGACACTTATATACATTATATGCGGGACACTTATATACATTATATGCGGGACACTTATATACATTATATGCGGGACACTTATATACATTATATGCGGGACACTTATATACATTATATGCAGGACACTTATATACATTATATGCAGGACACTTATATACATTATATGCAGGACACTTATATACATTATATGCGGGACACTTATATACATTATATGCGGGACACTTATATACATTATATGCGGGACACTTATATACATTATATGCGGGACACTTATATACATTATATGCAGGACACTTATATACATTATATGCAGGACACTTATATACATTATATGCCGGACACTTATATACATTATATGCGGGACACTTATATACATTATATGCAGGACACTTATATATATTATATGCGGGACACTTATATACATTATATGCGGGACACTTATATACATTATATGCAGGACACTTATATACATTATATGCAGGACACTTATATACATTATATGCAGGACACTTATATACATTATATGCAGGACACTTATATACATTATATGCAGGACACTTATATACATTATATGCCGGACACTTATATACATTATATGCGGGGCACTTATATACATTATATGCGGGACACTTATATACATTATATGCGGGACACTTATATACATTATATGCAGGACACTTATATACATTATATGCGGGACACTTATATACATTATATGCGGGACACTTATATACATTATATGCGGGACACTTATATACATTATATGCAGGACACTTATATACATTATATGCAGGACACTTATATACATTATATGCAGGACACTTATATACATTATATGCGGGACACTTATATACATTATATGCGGGACACTTATATACATTATATGCGGGACACTTATATACATTATATGCGGGGCACTTATATACATTATATGCGGGACACTTATATACATTATATGCAGGACACTTATATACATTATATGCAGGACACTTATATACATTATATGCAGGACACTTCTATACATTATATGCAGGACACTTATATACATTATATGCAGGACACTTATATACATTATATGCGGGACACTTATATACATTATATGCAGGGCACTTATATACATTATATGCGGGACACTTATATACATTATATGCGGGACACTTATATACATTATATGCAGGACACTTATATACATTATATGCGGGACACTTATATACATTATATGCGGGACACTTATATACATTATATGCGGGACACTTATATACATTATATGCAGGACACTTATATACATTATATGCGGGACACTTATATACATTATATGCAGGACACTTATATACATTATATGCAGGACACTTATATACATTACATGCGGGACACTTATATACATTACATGCGGGACACTTATATACATTATATGCGGGACACTTATATACATTATATGCAGGACACTTATATACATTATATGCGGGACGCTTATATACATTATATGCAGGACACTTATATACATTATATGCGGGACACTTATATACATTATATGCGGGACACTTATATACATTATATGCGGGACACTTATATACATTATATGCAGGACACTTATATACATTATATGCAGGACACTTATATACATTATATGCAGGACACTTATATACAGTATATGCAGGACGCTTATATACATTATATGCAGGACACTTATATACATTATATGCGGACACTTATATACATTATATGCAGGACACTTATATACATTATATGCAGGACACTTATATACAGTATATGCAGGACGCTTATATACATTATATGCGGGACACTTATATACATTATATGCAGGACACTTATATACATTATATGCAGGACACTTATATACATTATATGCAGGACACTTATATACATTATATGCGGGACACTTATATACATTATATGCGGGACACTTATATACATTATATGCAGGACACTTATATACATTATATGCAGGACACTTATATACATTATATGCGGGACACTTATATACATTATATGCGGGACACTTATATACATTATATGCAGGACACTTATATACATTATATGCAGGACACTTCTTTGGACGTTTTTGGAGCCGTTTTCTCATAGACGCCAATGAAAACAGCTCCAAAAACGGACGTAAAAACGCGAGTTGCTCAAAAAACATCTGAAAATCAGGGGCTGTTTTCCCTTGAAAACAGCTCTGTATTTTCAGACGTTTTTGGTCACTACGTGTGCACATACCCTAAGGCTGGGTTCACACGAGCATCTTCAGTCCGTAAAGGACAGAACGTATTTCGGCCGCAAGTCCCACACCAAACACACTGCAGGGAGCCGGGCTCCTAGAATCATAGTTATGTACGATGCTAGGAGTCCCTGCCTCACTGCCGGACAACTGTCCCGTACTGTAATCATGTTTTCAGTACGGGACAGTAGTCCCACGGAGAGGCAGGGACTCCTAGCGTCGTACATAACTATGATGCTAGGAGCCCGGCTCCCTGCACTGTGTTCGGTCCGGGACTTGCGGCCGAAATACTTTCCGTCCATTACGGACCGAACATGCTCGTGTGAATCCAGCCTTAGGGTATGTTCACACGCTAAGGGTATGTTCACACGCACTAATTACGGACGTAATTCGGGCGTTTTAGCCCCGAATTACGTCCGAAAATAGAGCCTCAATAGTGCTGACAAACATCTGCCCATTGAAAGCAATGGGCAGACGTTTGTCTGTTCACACGAGGCGTATATTTACGCGCCGCTGTCAAATGACGGCGCGCAAATAGACGCCCGCGTCAAAGAAATGACCTGTCACTTCTTTGGCCGTAATTGGAGCCATTATTCATTGACTCCAATGAATAGCAGCGCCAATTACGTCCGTAATTGACGCGGCGTTCAAGCGCCTGCACATGCCGGTACGGCTGAAATTACGGGGATGTTTTCAGGCTGAAACATCCCCGTAATTTCAGCCGTTACGGACGCCCTCGTGTGAACATACCCTTAACCAAAAACATCTGAAAATACAGAGCTGTTTTCAGAGAAAACAGCCTCTGATTTTCAGCCGTTTTTGAAGCTGAAAATTAAGTTCACACGCACTGTTTTCAGACATAATTCGGGCGTTTTACGCCTCGAATTACACCTGAAAAAACGGCTCCATTACGCCTACAAACATCTGCCCATTGCTTTCAATGGGTTTTACGGTGTTCTGTTCCCACGAGGTGTAATTTTACCCGTCACTGTCAAAATACGGCGCGTAAAAGACGCCCGCGTCAAAGAAGTGCATGTCACTTCTTGGGACGTAAATGGAGCCGTTTTTCATTGACTCCATTGAAAAACAGCTCCAATAACGTCTGTAAAATACGCCGCGAAAAACGCAAGTTGCTACACAAACGTCTGAAAATCAGGAGCTGTTTTCGCCTGAAAACAGCTCCGTATTTTCAGACGTATTTTGATAAGCCGTGTGAACATACCGTAATTTGGAGCTTCGTTTGAGGCGTTTTTCATAGTGTTCAATGGAAAATCAGCTCCAAAAAACGCCTCAAGAAGTGACATGCTACTTCTTTTTACGGAGCGTCTTTTTATGCTCTGTTTTTTAAAACAGAGGCGTGAGGGTATGTTCACACGTAGTCAACCAAAACGTCTGAAAATCCAGAGCTGTTTTCAAGGGAAAACAGCTCCTGCTTTTCAGACGTTTTTTACCAACTCGCATTTTTACCAACTCATTTTTTTACCAACTCATTTTTGGAGCTGTTTTCGATGGAGTCTATGAGAAAACAGCTCCAAAAATAATACGCCTCGTATACGTCTGAAATTTGGCCGTGTGAACATACCCTAAAAAGACACCCCGTATGTACTAAATGCTGTTTTTCCCATTGATTTCAATGGGCAGATGTTTGTAGGCGTTCAGCTAACATTTTTTCAGGCGTTTTCCGAGGCGTAAATGCCCTGAAATACGCCTGAAAACACTGCGTGTGAACAGGACAGAATGAATATAAACTAAGGACAACTAAACCGGCATGGATAAAGAACCAGAGATCTACTTTGACTTTAGAAACAGGAGGAGGTACATGATATAAAACATGGAAGCCTTAGACCCTATTCACACAGAGTTTTTTTACAGGCAGAAAAAATCTGCTTCAGAATTCCTTCAGGAATTTAGAGGCAGATTTTGAACTGCTCGCACGTATTTTTCCATGTTATTTTGCGGCGTTTTTCGCCCGCGGCAATTAAAGCTAATGCAAGGACCGAAGGGTAAAGAAGCATTGAAACGAGCCCCGCAGGTTTTTTCTGGCTGCCAATGATTTCAATGGGAGGTCAGAGGCGGAAATCGCAGTAAAAAAGGACATGCCTCTTTTTTTCCCACGAGCGGCCAAAAGCTGCCCAGAAAAAAAATACCTCTGCCTCCCATTAAAATTAATAGGTGGCAATTTCGGACATTTTTTGGCGCTGATTCAGAAGCGGTTTCCGCGTCAAAATCAGCACCAAACACTGTGTGAACTGACCCTTACAGGGAATCTATGACATTATTTATTTTTTATCTCTTTAAATATCTATACTGAAATATAAAAAATTTTTTCATCTGTTTTTATTTTCCGATTGTATATTTCCTTTTTCTACTTTCTTTACATTATTTTTGTGGTAGCCATCATCTGTGAACAGCAGCTGCAAAGATTTACTTTAGAGCAGGCACCTAGACATAAGAAAACGAAGTCTGAAAATTACTCATAGACTTATAGGGAAGAGTGTAGTGAGCATGCTCTGTGACATGTGCTGTAGTTACTGTGCAGGGAGAGGGAGGAAGGAGGAGGAGCTGAGCTGTATGTTTTCCATGCTGGGACCCAGTGTTATCTGCCTCCAGCTTTATTTACGAGGTGTCACTTTACATTGATAATAAGATGACTGATGACCCTGCCCCCTGTATACACAGAACAAGCTGAAAACATTTGTGAGAGCTACCCTTAAACTTTATAACGATGCTATAGTCATCTCAGCATTACATTGAGCATGAGGGTCTTGGGTCCCCCATTGTACAGATCAAAGCAGAAAGAAGGAGAAGACCAAAAAAGTTGTCCGCACACGTGCAAGTATTCTCCGTTTTAGCGAGCGTGCACATTTTTGGATCAAATTTTTGGTCTTTGTTCACACTGCATCTATTTTGATGTTAGGAGAATAAAACCTGTCTGTTATTAATGTAGAACATTATTATAGAAATCTCCACATGAGACTTTCTGAGTACAAAGGAAACGGCTGTCGACATCTCCGCTATACAAACGATGATAAACTAATATGGTAAACGGACTCCTCGGGGGATTTGTTGTTTCAGGGTTTGGGATCTCCGTGTAACAGTCAACGGAAATCTTCTGAAGATAAAGAGTGGCGTCAGATAAAATGTTACTATTGTACTGTCATATTTACTCAACGGAGAGTATTGTAGCAAAATCGACGTGGATCTTAAAGGGGGTCTATCACCAGGTCGGAATCTCCCCAAACGAGGTCCCATATACGATGTCCTATCAAAGCTGAACCAGTGGGGGCAACTGAATCTTAACTAGTCTCCCCCAAATGTGCAAAGCAACGATTGGAAGAAGGAAGATTCTACTCCCTGACAACTCCCAGTGCTCTTCCTGTTCCAATGAAATAGGGTCATGTGACAACACTTGGCAATGCTGATTGGCTCAGAGGACAATGAATGTGTATTGCAGCCAGAGCTACCGCTACAACGGCCACTGTTCATGGGCACAGTGGCCGTTCCCACACAATCCCCTTTACATAATAGAACTACTAGGTGCCCGAACTGCCTCAGGCCGTTGGTGTACTAATAGGGTATCCGCCCTGCACGCCGCGGGGAATTCCGGATGAAAAACCGCATCAAATTGTCCTGATGTTCCCTCCGACGTCCTGATGTTCTGCAGCCCTGGGATGACGTATCATCCCATGTGACCGCTTCAGCCTGTGATTGGGTGGCCGGCCTGGATGAAGAAGCACAGAATTGTAGGTAAGTATAAGATATTTTTTTTGGAGTTGTGTTTCTTACAGAGAAATCGCTACTTTTCCACCACATAAATATGCAACATCTGCTATTTGTTGCAGGTTTTACCTCCCCATTTACTTCAATGGGGAAAACCTGCAACACATATACAGCGTTTACGCAAATACAATTGACATGATGCGGACTAAAAAAAAACGGTAAATTTCTCAACGTTTTTCCGCTTATCATTTAGTGTGTGGATGAGATTTCTTCAAATCTCATCCACTCTACTGCTACTGTATTATGGTGCCGATTTTCCGCAACTAAATCTGTTGTGTAAAATCCGCAGTATTTACGTTACATGTGAGCTTACCCTTAATATTATGTCATGGTGCCGCCAAGGGGTTAACAACAACATAACCAGGAGCTACTCCAACGTCTGGAAATAACAGGACCCCACCAGAATATTTTTGGATCAACTAATAAAATCCCACACAAACACGGAGAGAGCACATGAGCCAGAACCGGCCAGGAGATTAGAGCTCGCTTAGACCTCATCATACAGATGTAGCAGAGCTGAATCATTCACTGTGTTTTTTTCGTTGTGCATAATGATAATAATTCACTGAGATAATATGCTAGGTCTACCTGCAGTCCTATTAAAAAAATCACAGAAACCACATCTGGATCTCACAATGAAGTGTGCCCAATGACAAACTCAGCTCTGCTGCACTCATATGTTCATAGGGAACACATAGCTTTCGAGCCCCAACCGTACCCGTTTATAGCCATTAAATTGGAGTTATCACGCTACTGACCGTTTTTGTAATCGACTTAAATCATTAATCATTTCTGTATTCCCCTGAAGCATCAGCCCTGCTGCAGAGCCCGGTGTCTGCTGCCAGAAGCCACGCGTTTCCATCCAGACCATCTGTTCCATCACTAATAAAGACATTATAAGGGTATGTTCACACGGCCTATTTACGGACGTAAATCGGGCGTTTTTACCCCGAATTACGTCCGAAAATAGCGCCTCAATAGCACTGACAAACATCTGCCCATTGAAAGCAATGGGCAGACGTTTGTCTGTTCACACGAGGCGTATATTTACGCGCCGCTGTCAAATGACGGCGCGTAAATAGACGCCCGCGTCAAAGAAGTGACCTGTCACTTCTTTGGCCGTAATTGGAGCCGTTATTCATTGACTCCAATGAATAGCAGCGCCACTTACGTCCGTAATGGACGCGGCGTTCAAGCGCCTGCACATGCCGTTACGGCTGAAATTACGGGGATGTTTTCAGGCTGAAACATCTCCGTAATTTCAGCCGGAACGGACGCCCTCGTGTGAACATACCCTAAGGGTATGTGCACACACACTAATTACGTCCGTAATGGACGGACGTATTTCGGCCGGAAGTCCCGGACCGAACACAGTGCAGGGAGCCGGGCTCCTAGCGTCATAGTTATGTACGACGCTAGGAGTCCCTGCCTCGCTGCAGGACAACTGTCCCGTACTGTAATCATGTTTTCAGTACGGGACAGTAGTTCCACTGAGAGGCAGGGACTCCTAGCGTCGTACATAACTATGATGCTAGGAGCCCGGCTCCCTGCACTGAGTTCGGTCCGGGACTTCCGGCCGAAATACGTCCGTCAATTACGGACGTAATTAGTGTGTGTGCACATACCCTTAGAATGTACCTGCCCCGGTGTAGATCCCAGAGCTCCCCCCGCGGCCCATCTCCTTGTCATTGTTCCTCACTTCATTGTATATCCCTCCAACCTACGTTTGTGATCGTTCCCATAACATCCAGATTCATTTTTAAGTTTCTGCTGACGGTTCCACTTACAAAATAGTATATAAAAGTATAAAACCAATAACTGTGTATGTAACAAGTAACTGTACTGGAGTTGTATACTCCAATTGCATCCAAAGCTGCATTCAAATTCATAACCATATGATCTTGCACTTATAAGCTGGTCGGGTGACTGTAGAGGTCATGCTTTGCTATGGTGTTTTGTTGTATAGCCAAGGTTAGTTTTAGCCAAGTGGCAGCCAGCAGATTTTTTTTTAATGCAGCTTTGGATGTGACTAGAGTATAAGTGTTTTTTTTCGTCCCGGCTGATTTCCAATGACAGCCAGCAGATTTTCTAAGGCACTTTCTATTTGACTGGAGTATAAGTATTTTTCAGCACAGTGCCGAGTGTCATCTACCTCCAGCTTTCGAATAGAGGCGTCACCTTTCATTCTAATCCTGACCTCTGATGGGATGACGACTGCCCCCAGTGTATACAGCACATGATGAAAAGTGACAGTAGGTGTCAGCCAAATGTGAGATGTCAGGGAGAAAACGGCAGGATTTTAGGATTTCTTTTAAAATAGACAATAACATGAGTCGAACCATCAGGATGGTACAAAAAATGACAAAAAAGCAACGAAACTAAAAGGACAATAAAGCAAAAAAAATAAAATTACTCAAAAATCACTGATTACTATATGAATCTGGTTATAGGTGATGAGAAATGTGCAAAAATATCTTATTATCCTCGGCAAATATTGTATTTAAATAATTAGAAGAAATTACAGCAAAGTTTGTGTCGATGGAGGAAAATTTGTTAAAAAACTGCGGCAATCGCTGCCAAATAAATCATCAAGCTGTTTATTTATAGCCGAGAAAATACAGAAAAGAACATGGTTGGGAGACAACGGTTGTAAAAAAAAAAAGTTTATGTCGAGGGAACGGCCTGCGCTTTTTGGCCCGGCCTATTAGACAGCAGAGGGTTTCCACGGTAACCGGTGTATCACACCCCCCCCCCCCACATCATTCAGTAGGATGTGTAAGGAAATTGGGCACCTACATCCTCTCGTCTGCAATCTTTAGAATTACTTACAGATTGTTACACAGTCGCTCCATCTGTTTCCAGCTTCATAGTGAATTATTCAACGTGGTCTTAAAAGTTGTAGAGAAAATAAAATTTAGATATAATTTTATAGTGTCGTGAAAACGTATTTGATGCTTCCCTAATTCACAAATTCTTGTATATAGTGATATGGAGCATGCTGGTATAACCTGGGTATCTTCTGTATATAATTATATATGTACAGCTGGTATAAGTTATACATCTTCTTGTATATAGTGATATGGAGCATGCTGGTATAACCTGGGTATCTTCTGTATATAATTATATATGTACAGCTGGTATAAGTTATACATCTTCTTGTATATAGTGATATGGAGCATGCTGGTATAACCTGGGTATCTTCTGCATATAATTATATATGTACAGCTGGTATAAGTTATACATCTTCTTGTATATAGTGATATGGAGCATGCTGGTATAACCTGGGTATCTTCTGTATATAATTATATGTCTACAGCTGGTATAAGTTATACATCTTCTTGTATATAGTGATATGGAGCATGCTGGTATAACCTGGGTATATTCTGTATATAATTATATATGTACAGCTGGTATAAGTTATACGTCTTCGTGTATATAGTGATATGGAGCATGCTGGTATAACCTGGGTATCTTCTGTATATAATTATATATGTACAGCTGGTATAAGTTATACATCTTCTTGTATATAGTGATATGGAGCATGCTGGTATAACCTGGGTATCTTCTGTATATAATTATATATGTACAGCTGGTATAAGTTATACATCTTCTTGTATATAGTGATATGGAGCATGCTGGTATAACCTGGGTATCTCCTGTATATAATTATATATGTACAGCTGGTATAAGTTATACGTCTTCGTGTATATAGTGATATGGAGCATGCTGGTATAACCTGGGTATCTTCTGTATATAATTATATATGTACAGCTGGTATAAGTTATACATCTTCTTGTATATAGTGATATGGAGCATGCTGGTATAACCTGGGTATCTTCTGTATATAATTATATATGTACAGCTGGTATAAGTTATACATCTTCTTGTATATAGTGATATGGAGCGTGCTGGTATGACCTGGGTATCTTCTGTGTATAATTATGCATGTACAGCTGGTATAAGTTATACATCTTCTTGTATATAGTGATATGGAGCATGCTGGTATAACCTGGGTATATTCTGTATATAATTATATATGTACAGCTGGTATAAGTTATACGTCTTCGTGTATATAGTGATATGGAGCATGCTGGTATAACCTGGGTATCTTCTGTATATAATTATATATGTACAGCTGGTATAAGTTATACATCTTCTTGTATATAGTGATATGGAGCATGCTGGTATAACCTGGGTATCTTCTGTATATAATTATATATGTACAGCTGGTATAAGTTATACATCTTCTTGTATATAGTGATATGGAGCGTGCTGGTATGACCTGGGTATCTTCTGTATATAATTATGCATGTACAGCTGGTATAAGTTATACATCTTCTTGTATATAGTGATATGGAGCATGCTGGTATAACCTGGGTATATTCTGTATATAATTATATATGTACAGCTGGTATAAGTTATACGTCTTCGTGTATATAGTGATATGGAGCATGCTGGTATAACCTGGGTATCTTCTGTATATAATTATATATGTACAGCTGGTATAAGTTATACATCTTCTTGTATATAGTGATATGGAGCATGCTGGTATAACCTGGGTATCTTCTGTATATAATTATATATGTACAGCTGGTATAAGTTATACATCTTCTTGTATATAGTGATTTGGAGCATGCTGGTATAACTTGGGTATCTTCTGTATATAATTATATATGTACAGCTGGTATAAGTTATACATCTTCTTGTATATAGTGATATGGAGCATGCTGGTATAACCTGGGTGTCTTCTGTATTTAATTATATATGTACAGCTGGTATAAGTTATACATCTTCCTGTATATAGTGATATGGAGCATGCTGGTATAACCTGGGTATCTTCTGTATATAATTATATATGTACAGCTGGTATAAGTTATACATCTTCTTGTATATAGTGATATGGAGCATGCTGGTATGACCTGGGTATCTTCTGTATATAATTATGCATGTACAGCTGGTATAAGTTATACATCTTCTTGTATATAGTGATATGGAGCATGCTGGTATAACCTGGGTATATTCTGTATATAATTATATATGTACAGCTGGTATAAGTTATACGTCTTCGTGTATATAGTGATATGGAGCATGCTGGTATAACCTGGGTATCTTCTGTATATAATTATATATGTACAGCTGGTATAAGTTATACATCTTCTTGTATATAGTGATATGGAGCATGCTGGTATAACCTGGGTATCTTCTGTATATAATTATATATGTACAGCTGGTATAAGTTATACATCTTCTTGTATATAGTGATTTGGAGCATGCTGGTATAACTTGGGTATCTTCTGTATATAATTATATATGTACAGCTGGTATAAGTTATACATCTTCTTGTATATAGTGATATGGAGCATGCTGGTATAACCTGGGTGTCTTCTGTATTTAATTATATATGTACAGCTGGTATAAGTTATACATCTTCCTGTATATAGTGATATGGAGCATGCTGGTATAACCTGGGTATCTTCTGTATATAATTATATATGTACAGCTGGTATAAGTTATACATCTTCTTGTATATAGTGATATGGAGCATGCTGGTATAACCTGGGTATCTTCTGTATATAATTATATATGTACAGCTGGTATAAGTTATACATCGTCTTGTATATAGTGATATGGAGCATGCTGGTATAACCTGGGTATCTTCTGTATATAATTATATATGTACAGCTGGTATAAGTTATACATCTTCTTGTATACAGTGATATGGAGCATGCTGGTATGACCTGGGTATCTTCTGTATATAATTATGCATGTACAGCTGGTATAAGTTATACATCTTCTTGTATATAGTGATATGGAGCATGCTGGTATAACCTGGGTATATTCTGTATATAATTATATATGTACAGCTGGTATAAGTTATACGTCTTCGTGTATATAGTGATATGGAGCATGCTGGTATAACCTGGGTATCTTCTGTATATAATTATATATGTACAGCTGGTATAAGTTATACATCTTCTTGTATATAGTGATATGGAGCATGCTGGTATAACCTGGGTATCTTCTGTATATAATTATATATGTACAGCTGGTATAAGTTATACATCTTCTTGTATATAGTGATTTGGAGCATGCTGGTATAACTTGGGTATCTTCTGTATATAATTATATATGTACAGCTGGTATAAGTTATACATCTTCTTGTATATAGTGATATGGAGCATGCTGGTATAACCTGGGTATCTCCTGTATATAATTATATATGTACAGCTGGTATAAGTTATACATCTTCTTGTATATAGTGATATGGAGCATGCTGGTATAACCTGGGTGTCTTCTGTATTTAATTATATATGTACAGCTGGTATAAGTTATACATCTTCCTGTATATAGTGATATGGAGCATGCTGGTATAACCTGGGTATCTTCTGTATATAATTATGCATGTACAGCTGGTATAAGTTATACATCTTCTTGTATATAGTGATATGGAGCATGCTGGTATGACCTGGGTATCTTCTGTATATAATTATGCATGTACAGCTGGTATAAGTTATACATCTTCTTGTATATAGTGTTGTAGACCATTCTGGTATAACCTGGGCACCTGCTGATAATAATTTCTGTATATATGAAAGTACTTACTCGTAGATTACAATAACCCCATGGCGCCGCAGTCATATATTGTCATTTTCGTTTTTACCTACCATCTTTCTACAGCCATTACTTTTTTATTTTTCGGTTGTCATAGCCGTATGAGGGCTTTTTTTGGGTAGACTAGTTGTAGTTTTGAATGGCATTATTTAATGTACTACATATATAATGTAATTTAAAAAGAAAAAAAACAAAAAATATTTTCCAAAACATACCAGGCACTCTTTGGGATAAGAATAATTTGATATAAATTTTTATTAAATTCCATATAAAAATATATTTTAAAGATTTTTCATATATAAATATATCTCTTTCCTCTTTTATCCATAATACAAAGATTTTTTATAGGAAAAGAAAAGGGTTTGAGAAAACACATTTGTTTCAAACTAGATGTACATAATTAAAAAAAAATGTCTCCTGGCCAGGATACCAACACAGACTTTTATAACATTACTTCCATTAATTGATCCCCCTCTAAACACAATGACATGTCATGATGAGACATAGGCAATGGCTCTGAGGAAATCCCGGTTGGGGCTGAAACATGTCAGCTGATCAATTAGTCTACACCTGGCAGGTAGTGACGTCAACCTTGCCTCGTCTTGCAGTCTCCAGTGTTGCCAGAAAAAACCAACGTGGATACCAGCATATTACGATACCGACTCTCCAGTGAGGAGTGTGTTCCATTGCTATAATTTGCTCACCTTGGGTGAAACCTCGGCTGCCCCCGAGTATAGGAAGATCCAAGCTATTCAACATAAGGATTGACCGTGGATGGAGTGGATATAAGGAGAACCTTCCATGTGGGAATTGTGATCTGCCAATGATGAGATTGAAGGGGTGAAAAACGCGATTGATATATTTTTTAAAATCTGCCTTAACTCTACAATTGCTCCAGGAGGAGGAACATAGTGAAAAAGAGTGAACTTTCAGTCCACCTTGAGTTGCGAGATCAACATAAAGAGGAGTATTCAACTCTTTATCTATATTTGCATGGCTATTATATAAGAGGAACTGCTCCTGTTGGTTTCGGACCAATATTCTAAAAGAAGGAGGAAAAAGCAAAAAATGCAAGTGTGAACTGAGACCAATGGTGTCTGAATAAAAATTTAACGTGGATACCAGCATAGCAGGATTCCGACTCTTAAATGTAGGAGCGTGCTCCATTGCTTAAATTTGCTCACCTTTGGGTGAAATCTCGGCTGCCCCCGAGTATAGGAAGATTTAAAGATGAATATTTAACTCCTTATATACAATTGCATTGCTATCACACAAGAGGAACTGTTTCTGTTGGTTTCGGACCAAAATTAGAAAAGGAGTAAAAAGAAAAAAGCGCAAGTGTGAACGGAGACCAATGGTGTCTGGATAAAAAAAATCTTCAGAACCGGTTCTTATAGCTAATCTCTTATATGGGTCTGATTTTGGCTTCTGTATAGAACACCTATTACCTAGATATCTCATCATGACATGTCATTGTGTTTAGAGGGGGATCAATTAATGGAAGTAATGTTATAAAAGTCTGTGTTGGGATCCTGGCCAGGAGACATTTTTTTTTAATTATGTACATCTAGTTTGAAACAAATGTGTTTTCTCAAACCCTTTTCTTTTCCTATAAAAAATCTTTGTATTATGGATAAAAGAGGAAAGAGATATATATATATATGAAAAATCTTTAAAATATATTTTTATATGGAATTTAATAAAAATTTATATCAAATTATTCTTATCCCAAAGAGTGCCTGGTATGTTTTGGAAAATATTTTTTGTTTTTTTCTTTTTGAATTATTGCTCTCCGAAACGGCACCGTGCTATATATGGATTGCATATTTTGGGATTTCTATTAGGTATGGTTTATAACCATTTCTTGTGTTTAGCTCATATATAATGTAACTAGGAAAGACTGGGCCCCATAGCAAACTTTTGACTTAGCCCCCCTCCCTTAGGTGCCACACACAGCCCACCTTGTAGATAGTGCCCCCTGTAGACATTGCCATACAGCCCCCCTGTAGACAGTGCTATACAGCCCCCCTGTAGACAGTGCTATACAGCCCCCCTGTAGACAGTACTATACAGCCCCCCTGTAGACAGTGTCACACCCCACTTTTAGATAGCGCTTCCCACCTCCCCCTTGTAGATAGTTCCACACAGCCCCCCTGTAGATAGCGCCATACAGCCCCCCTCGGGTAGATAGCGCCATATAGCGCCCCCGTCCTGTAGATAGTGCCATATAGCTACTCCCCCCTGTAGACAGTGCTATACAGCCCACCCTGTAGCCAGTGTCACACCCCACTTTTAGATAGCGTCCCCCACCCCCCATGTAGATAGCGCCATATAGCGCCCCCGTCCTGTAGATAGTGCCATATAGCTACTCCCCCCTGTAGACAGTGCTATACAGCCCACCCTGTAGCCAGTGTCACACCCCACTTTTAGATAGCGCCCCCCACCCCACCATGTAGATAGTTCCACACCGCCCCCTGTAGATAGCGCCATACATCTCCCCCTGTAGATAGTGCCATACATCCCCCCTGTAAATAGCGCCATACAGCCCCCCAGTAGATAGTGCCATACAGCCCCCGTCCGATAGATAGTCCCATATAGCGACCCCCCTCCTATAGATAGCACCATATAGCGCCCCCGTCCTGTAGATAGCACCATATAGCGCCCCTGTCCTATAGATAGTGCCATAAAGCAACCCCCCTCCTGTGGATAGCGGCCTATAGCGACCCCCCTCTTGTAGATAGCGCTATATAGCGACCCCAAAACAAATAAAACAAAAAATGTCATACTCACCTAGGCCCAATTCTCACGACGGGATCCTTGCAT
Source organism: Rhinoderma darwinii (assembly GCF_050947455.1). Classification (NCBI taxonomy): domain Eukaryota; kingdom Metazoa; phylum Chordata; class Amphibia; order Anura; family Rhinodermatidae; genus Rhinoderma; species Rhinoderma darwinii. Next base: position 17,182,910 of record NC_134688.1, on the reverse strand, counting down.
AGGCCGGCGTGATCCAGTGAAGTCATCACGCCGGCCTGCGCAGGGATCCCTTAGCCTAGTAAATGGCAGAGTAGGGAGCTTCCTCCTTCAATGCCCTAGAGTTAAAAAGTATCTGCGTCCTAAGGAACCAGATACTATTCAATGTGGTGCCGATACCGCTGTAGTAGGCCTAGGGGCTGCTAGCAGCACCACCGGGCATGGGGGTGGCATGACGCTATGGCTGCTACAGCAGTAGTTACGCCACTGATGTACTGGGAAACTGAAATAAAATTCTTTGTGGGGTAGAATGGGAGAAAAACCGAGATTCCTCCATTGTTTCTAGGGTTTCGTTTTGGTAAAAACGACATGTTAACTTTATTCTGCAGATTAAATATAATTACGAAAATACCAAATTTATCAAGTTTATTTTTTATCATGCATTTAAAAAAACAAAAAAACAATTTGTTAAAAAAAAAATATATGTGACTTTTTGATCTAGTTTTTTCCATTTTATTTGGAAGGTGTCCCAAAAACAGCAATTCTGGCGGTTTTCATTTTTTTTTGTTTTTACGGTGTTCCCCATACGGGTAAATAACATTATATTATTAAAATTCAGACTTTTACAGACATGGCGATACCAATTGAGTTTTTTTGCATTACTTTGGGGGGGGGGGAAAATGGGAAATGGGAAGGTTTTTTTTTTTAACTTTAACGTTTTTTGTACATTATTATAAACTGTATTTCAGTGGTTTTACATATTAATTTTAGTTCCATTTGGGGACTCGAACAAGTGTTTGTTTTCAGGGGGGAGCGACAGAGGCCCCTTTTTCTTTTTAACAGCTTAAAGAGGCTCTGTCACCAGATTTTGCAGCCCCTATCTCCTATTGCAGCAGATCGGCGCTGCAATGTAGATTACAGTAACGTTTTTATTTTTAAAAAAACAAGCATTTTTGGCCAAGTTATGACCATTTTTGTATTTATGCAAATGAGGCTTGCAAAAGTACAACTGGGCGTGTTGAAAAGTAAAAGTACAACTGGGCGTGTATTATGTGCGTACATCGGGGCGTGTTTACTACTTTTACTAGCTGGGCGTTCTGATGAGAAGTATCATCCACCTCTCTTCAGAACGCCCAGCTTCTGGCAGTGCAGACACAGCCGTGTTCTCGAGAGATCACGCTGTGACGTCACTCACAGGTCCTGCATCGTGTCGGACGAGCGAGGACACGTCGACACCAGAGGCTACAGATGATTCTGCAGCAGCATCGGCGTTTGCAGGTAAATCGATGTAGCTACTTACCTGCAAATGCTGATGCTGCTGCAGAATCAACTGTAGCCTCTGGTGCCGACACGATGCAGGACCTGTGAGTGACGTCACAGCGTGATCTCTCGAGAACACGCTGTGTCTGCACTGCCAGAAGCTGGGCGTTGTGAAGAGAAGTGGATGATACTTCTCATCAGAACGCCCAGCTAGTAAAAGTAGTAAACACGCCCCGATGTACGTACATAATACACGCCCACTTGGACTTTTACAAGCCTCATTTGCATAAATACGAAAATGGTCATAACTTGGCCAAAAATGCTCGTTTTTTAAAAATAAAAACGTTACTGTAATCTCCATTGCAGCGCCGATCTGCTGCAATAGCAGATAGGGGTTGCAAAATCTGGTGACAGAGCCTCTTTAAATGCCGCAGTTGCTATTGATCGAGGCATCTTAGTGGTTAAATCCCTGGCCGTTACCGTAAAGTGTTGGTTAAAACATACAGCCGACATCCGCTGAGCCCGCTCTATACTCCCCCTTTCTGGCCATGATGTACAGTTATATCATTGGTGGCTAAAGGTTTTATCCCAATGTAAACATTTATGGCATATCCACGGGATATGTCGTAAATGTCTAAGGATATGTTCACACGGCCTATTTTCAGCCGTTCTTCGGGCCGCAAACGCCGACAGGCCGTTTTTTTTCGCGGCCGTTTTTCAAAATGGCCACGTAAAAAAACAGCCGCAAAAAAGAAGTGCAGGTCACTTCTTCAGCCGTTTTTGGAGCCGTTTTTCATAGACTCTATAGAAGACAGCTCCAAAAACGGACGTGAAAAACGCAGCTAAAATTGCGAGTGGCTTAAAAAACGTCTGAAAATCAGGAGCTGTTTTCCCTTGAAAACAACTCCATATTTTCAGACGTTTTTGAGTTTGCGCGTGAACATACCCTAATGGATGCGGGTCCTACCGCTGGAACCCGCACCGATCTTCAAAACGTGGGACGCCAAACCCCATCCTTCCGGCTGTTGCACCCAGACAGAGAATATATGGAGAGGTGGCCACGTGCGCGCGGCTCTCTCCATTGCTTTCAGGTGGGCTCAGCTGTTTCCGTAACTCCCATATAAATTATTGAAAAGAGCTGCGTACATGTGCGGCCACCTCTCCATTCATTCTTTGCCTGGATGTGGCAGCCAGTGGCCCTCTAACCAGACAGGACAGGGGTTGGGCAACCTCTGTTCTGGAGATAGGAGCTGTGACCCGCATCTTAGGGCACATCCCGTGGAAATGCCATTAACGTTTGAGTTGGGAGTACCCCTTTAAGCTTCGTTTGTACCGGTACATCTGTGATAAATCAGTATTTACACCATTATACGCATCTCTAGCTGTATTGCTGCTATGATAGATGTCGATCTGGGGCACCTCGTTGTGTCATGTGTCGTGTTAATACTTAGCCGCACATCAGAGCACAACTGTGGAAATGTCATGAAATGGTCTCAGTGGTTATTTAGGCCTCGAGTCATGTTGGTCCTAATGAACTGTTGTGCGGGTTTTACTGCCGTCACTCATTGAACATATTTCCTGAATTAACCTTTCATTCACATGGATGGATCTGTGATATAACGTAGAGAACGGGTGTTAGGAAGCCTACGATTTTGGAACGCTCCCATTACTTTAACCCTTTCACAGCCAAGAACCCATGTAACATCATGACTTCCATCGAATGCCATAACTAGAATATAAGGGCTAGAGGTCGGTATTATAAAAAAATATCTAAGCTTTCAAAGAATCAAAAGTTTAGGATCAATATTTTGGGCGCAGCACTTGTTTGAAGTTGAGGAGCAGGACGAAAAGTTTTACTGTGTCTGGGTAGGGAGGGTGGGGAAGAGGAAGCTCCAAGTGAGAGCAGGAAGAAAGATCACAGTGTGTCAGGGTATGTTCACACGCAGTGAGCAAAAACGTCTGAAAATACGGAGCTGTTTTCAGGCGAAAACAGCTCCTGATTTTCAGACGTTTTTTTAACTAGTCGCGTTTTTCGCTGCGTTTTTTACGGCCGTTTTTGGAGCTGTTTTTCAATGGAGCCAATAAAAAACGCCTCCAAAAACGTCCCAAGAAGTGTCCTGCACTTCTTTTGACGAGCCGCCATTTTACGCGCCGTATTTTGACAGCGAAGCGTAAAATAAAGGCTCGTGGGAACAGAACATCGTAAAACCCATTGCAGGCAATGGGCAGATGTTTGTAGGCGTATTAGGGGCGTTTTTTCAGGCGTAGTTCGAGGCGTAAAACGCGTGTGAACATACCCTTACAGTCATGTCTTCTCCTTTACAGCCACCAGTGCCCCCTACATTACCAATCAGAGGGTCATAACTATTTTATTTTCGATTGAGCGGTATGAGGGTTTATTTTTTTGCAGGATGAGCTGTAGTTTTTAATCGTGCCATTTTGTAGTACATGCAACTTTTTGATCACTTTTTATTCTATTTTTTTGGGGAGCTAAGGGGACTAAAAACAGCAATTTGGGTGTTTTAAAATGTTTCATTTTTTATGGCATTCACCGAGCGTGTTAAACAACCGTTATATTTTAAGGCTATGTTCACACGCTGTGTTTTCAGGCGTTTTTCAGGGCGTAAACACCTCCAAAATCGCCTGAAAAAACAGAAGCTGAACGCCTCCAAACATCTGCCTAAAAATGGCGTTTCGTTCAAAAAGGGCGTTTTTTTACGCAGCCGTTTGAAAAAAACGGTGCCACTTCTTGATCCATTTTTGGAGCCGTTTTTCATTGTGTCAATAGAAAAATAGTTAAAAAACGGCTGTTTTCCCTTGAAAACAGCTCCGTATTTTACAGCCGTTTTTACTTTAGCGTGTGAACATAGCTTTACAGTTCAGACTTTTAGGGATGCAGCGACACCAATTATGTTTATTTCTTTTTTTTACAATGCTTTAAGGGGAAAAGAATATATATTTTTTTTAACTTTTAATATTTTTTTTTTGTACATAAAATCTTTATTTAACGTATTTTTCCTTTTTTATTCCCTAGTTCCCCTAGGGGACTCGAACCAGCGATCATTGGATCGCTTACGCTATATACTACAATACTAATTTATTGCAGTATATAGTTTTTATGACAGGCATCTATTAAGCCCTGCCGGAGGCATGAGTTAATAAGAGTGCAAAGATGGCGGACCTAGTGGCCTTCCTTAGGCCCCCAGGCTGCCATGCCAACCATCGACACCCCTTGATCATGTCACAGGGGGGGCTGTCAGAGGGGGTCGCCATTCTCTTTCTAGCGTTTTAGATGCCGCGATCGTTATTGACCTAGGCATCTAAGGGGGTTAAAAGATTTATGGGGGGAAAAATTGTGGCATTCCGTATTACATTATGGACATACGATCCCGGTTGGAAAATGCAGTGGCTTATGGAGGCACTATAGGGTGGCGCATATATAATACAGACTTGTAGGAACTTCATGTTCTACCGTATAGTGTCACCTAACATGCAAAAACTGAGAAACATGGAGAGATAAGAGGAGAACACAGAAAGGATGAGTCTGTGTACACTTGAATGCAGTTGAGTGACCGGGTGACTTTAGACAGTGCTTCATAGTCTTTATAATGGCCGACTAAGGGCAGCTCTGGAGCACAAACTGATGTTCAAACAAGTGAAATACTGTGCAGACTATGATATGATATGACGAATGTTCACCATCTCATGAGCTTTAATTTGTGTTTTATATTTTTCATTTATATTTAGTGAATCAGAATAAAGTAAAGAACAGAAAGGTAAAAGATCTCTCAAAAGAAAAGTGCCGTACATGGAAGGTTTTTATTCTCTTGCCTGGTGGGAATTCTTGGAAAGTTTTGCTATTTCTTTCAGACATCGGCACATTTTTGGCATTTTGCTTTAAAGATAAAAGTACGTGAATTATTCAGATATAAAGATTTCCATAATCTAATCTTTCAGAGCAAGATCGACTAAAATTCTTCATCCCACTAAAAACAAAGAGGGAGATTTAATTATTACTGTCTTAAAGTAAGACTAGATAAATCAAGACCAGACAGGCAGAAACTGCGCCAAATTACTAATAGTGCTGCACGCTGTATAATAAATTTGGAGCATCTTGCTGGACATGTTAGACACTTTTCTCTTCCTTATGCCGCCTCATGCTGATGTACTTTACACCAATATTTTGATGTAAAAGAATAGTACATGCCATTAATAAATCCAGCGCATGTTGCACCTCCTTTTTCTAGTCATTTGATGTGTAAATGGTGCCTAAAACACATAGGGGCGAATTTACAATTCAAAATGCGTCAGTTATTATTCAACTTATTTATTAATGATATAGAGGATGGGATTAATAGCACTATTTCTATTTTTGCAGATGACACCAAGCTATGTAATATAGTTCAGTCTATGGAAGATGTTCATGAATTGCAGGCAGATTTAAACAAACTAAGTGTTTGGGCGTCCACTTGGCAAATGAAGTTTAATGTAGATAAATGTAAAGTTATGCATCTGGGTACGAAAAACCTGCAAGCATCATATGTCCTAGGGGGAGCTACACTGGGGGAGTCAATTGTTGAGAAGGATCTGGGTGTACTTGTAAATCATAAACTAAATTTCAGCATGCAGTGTCAATCAGCTGCTTCAAAGGCCAGCAAAATATTGTCGTGTATCATCTAGAATATGCAGTCCAGTTCTGGGCTCCAGTTCATAGAAAGGATGCCCTGGAGTTGGAAAAAATACAAAGAAGAGCAACGAAGCTAATAAGGGGCATGGAGAATCTAAGTTTTGAGGAAAGATTAAAAGAACTAAACCTATTTAGCCTTGAGAAAAGACGACTAAGGGGGGACATGATTAACTTATATAAATATATTAATGGCACATACAAAAAATATGGTGAAATCCTGTTCCTTGTAAAACCCCCTCAAAAAACAAGGGGGCACTCCCTCCGTCTGGAGAAAAAAAGGTTCAACCTGCAGAGGCGACAAGGCTTCTTTACAGTGAGAACTGTGAATTTATGGAATAGCCTACCGCAGGAGCCGTCACAGCAGGGACAGTAGATGGCTTTAAAAAAGGCTTAGATATTTTCCTAGAACAAAAAAATATTAACTGCTATGTGTAGAAATTTTTTACTTCCCCTTTCCTATCCCACTTCCCCTTTCCCATCCCTTGGTTGAACTTGATGGACATGTGTCTTTTTTCAACCGTACAAACTATGTAACTATGTAACTATGTAACTATGTCAGTATTATGGCGTACATGCTGTGTGACACATTTATTACCTGTTTAGACCCTTTTTTTTACATCCTCAACAAGGCTGTGTGGCTTAGCTGAAAATAGGGTGTGGTTTAGCAAAAAGGGAGTGGCCTATGCAAGTGACACCGGTTGCCAAAAATGCACTAAAATTTAGTCGCAAAAAACTGGCCAACTAAACCAACTAATTGGCACATTTTCTGACTAAAACTTAGGCAGTATCTGTAAATCTTTCCCGTAACATATATTTCGCGCACAGCATGTACTACAGTTTTTGCCACATTTTCTTTTGTCAATCTCCCCCAGAGGTTTTTTCGTGGAGCATAATATTTAGTGCACAGATGTTCTAAAAAAAAATAATTTCAACTATTTTACAAAAAAAGAAAAAACGTATTCCCGAAAAATCTTTATGTGAATCGCAAATTAACCTAAACATTTTAATGTATCACAAAAGTGATTATGAAGGAGGTGGGACTACTATTCATTGGACCTCATTTCATGTGTTGGTGCCCATTAATGAGATGGTAAAAGTTAGTGATAATATTCCTTGTCATTTCCATAGTGGTCTACAGTAGTTTAAAGAGAGTCCGTCAGCACGTTTTACGGTAGCATCATAATCCGTTAATACCGCAAGATAGTGAAGGAAGAAAGTATTAGAAACATACTGATGTTTTGATGTTGAGTACTTACAAGGATTTACCATAACAAGAGAATCCAGGGACTTACAGGTGATGTCTTCTCTGATGGTAGTCGTTCTCTTTCCTTTTCTTCTCCATCCGGCCCAGACCACCATGACGACTTCTCCTGACGACTGCAGAGTTTCCTGTCGAGACATATTTTGCCCCTCGCTTCTGCAGCCGTCATGGACTCTATAGCAACAAAAATAAACTCAGACCAAAGACCAGACCCCTAGATTCGGACCGCACACCAGACACTAGAACAAATACAGACCCCATACCTCCTAAACAATTCCAGTCCCCAGACCACACCCCTTTTAAACAAATACAGACCCCAGAATACACCCTAAAGAAATACAGATCCCCACACAACCTAAACTAATACAAACCCTAGACCAGATCCCCTAAACTGATACAGACCCCATACCAGACCCCCTTAACTAATACAGTACCCAGACTAGACCCCTAAATACAGACCACCTAAACTAATAAAGACACCAGACCCCCCAAACTTATACAGACCCCAGGCCTCATACACTTACACAGCAGCTCACACTCTTCCTTGTTGGGTCTTGCTTCTTTAGAGTATGTTCACACAGAGTTTTTTTGTAGGCAGAAAATGGTGCCTCAAAATTTTGATCTGCCTGCACGCCGTGTGCCGCATTTTTCGCAGTGAAAAACGCTTTCTTTACCTTCCATTGATGTAAATGGGAGGTCAGAGACGTAAACGCCCAAATATAGGGCATGTCGCTCCTTTTTCCCACGAGCCGGTTTTACCGCTTGCGGGAAAAAAACACGTCCGCCTCCCATTGAAATCAATGGGAGGCATTTTCGGCCGCGTTTTGCAACGCGGTTTCCACGTAAAAAAAACCTCAGTGTGAACTGGCCCTTACTCTTTGGCTTCAGGACCTGCCCACATATTCATGTGACCTTATGTTTGTAGGTCCTGCACAAAGTCTTTTAGTTGCGTTTTTTGCGAAGATTTGCGGCATAAACTGTATCAATATTGCAGTCTGCTTTAACTCTTTGGGCTGCCACGGAGACCTGAGCCCCTGGCGGCATCCTTAAACGCAGCTATGGTAATCTGCCGTTGCGAGGTATTTGAAAAGAAGATGTAATGACATAGCGGTGGGGGAGAGACGTCAATCACTAAAAGGGGGAGTGTTTATTCGCTAGGATGCAGGACACTTCCTGGTGTAGCAAACAGTCGCCAGTTAATTTGTATATACCGCACCCAAGGGGATAAAATGTAATTTTTTACGGTTTGCAAAGGACTCAACATAGGACAGGCCCAAATAGCTTCCCCCACACAGTATAATGCTCTATAACTGCCCTCCACACAGTATATTGCCCCCCATAACTGCCCTCCACACAGTATATTGCCCCCCCCATAACTGTCCTCCACACAGTAAAATACACACTTAGGCCCCACACGACCGTAAAAAACCTCCGTTTTTGCAGACCGCAATTGCGGTCCGCAAAAACTGAGCCATTCACTTTCATTGAACACTGACACCTTTCCGTAGCACTACGGAAGGGTGTCAGTGCCGTGGAAATGTTCCGGGAATTATGGAACATGTCCATTCTTTCACATTTTGCGGGCCGTGCTCCCATACAAAGTATGGGAGCACGGCCCGAAAATGCGGCTGTCAGTCAGCGGCCGGCCGTGCCCGCAATCGCGGGCCGTGATTGCGGGCACGGTCGTGTGCATGGGGCCTTACCTAACCTCGTTCCAATGACGAGTGGATGAGATCCCTCTGCTCCTCCGGACTATGTGGCTCGCGCAGTCACGATGACATCACTGTCTCGCGCCTGTCTGCGCTGAGCTGTGACCGTCCAGCGATACATAGTGAATGGTAGAGCAGGAACCTTACGGTGCAGATACACTTTATGCCAGGGGAAAAAAATTAACGAAAAAACTGAAATGCGCAATATGATGTCGGATACTTTGTGGTTTTTTAGATCAATTGTCCAGCCCTAAGTCAACATCAAAACAAAGGTATGGTTACAATGCTTTATTCCTTCATTATCTAGTGGCATTAACGGTTTGTGATGCAAAAAAGTGTTTGTTCAATGTATAATGAAATGTTATACAATTTTATAATATATTTTTTGTTTACATTTTTCACATTTTATGATCTCCGCTTGCTGTCCTTAAGTTAGAACCGTCATTGCTTATTTCCAGTGGATAAGAATCTATCCTGTTCATGTGACACTCACACTGGTGGATTGTTAGGGTATGTTCACACGCTAACGGCAAATACGTCTGAAATTACAGAGCTGTTTTCAGGAGAAAACAGCTCCTGAATTTCAGACGTAATTGCTCGTACTCGCATTTTTCGCGGCGTCAATTACGGACCTAATTGTAGCTGTTTTTCAATGAAAAACGGCTCCAATTACGTCCCAAGAAGTGTCCTGCACTTCTTTTGACGAGCCGTCTTTTTTACGCGTCGTCTTTTGACAGCGACGCGTAAAATGACAGGTCGTCGGCACAGTACATCGGCAAACCCATTGAGAGTAATGGTCAGATGTTTGCCGACGTATTGGAGCCGTCTTTTCAGGCGTAATTCGAGGCGTAAAACGCCTCCATTACGTCTGAAAATAGGTCGTGTGAACCCAGCCTCACAAGACAGACCTCTGATAACTGAACCTGTGGGATCATCACATGACCAGGACAGATTTTCACCCATTATTTCCCACATGACTGCAAGCAGAGATCTTGAAATCTGTAAGGTATTGTTGCAGAAAGTGTTTTTCAAGAATTGCTTGAATTGCAGAAGCCGGAAAACACCTTTAACTTCCTTTATATATATATATATATATATTTGCCTTTAATATATTGCATTTTCAACAATGATTATGATATCTCCTTTAACTTCAAGCTAATCTTCAAAAGTCTGTTATGTGTGTATGTCTCCCTCTAGTGCTTAGATCGAAATCCTATATCCTTTATAACCATGCTTTACATGCAGTTTACATTTATTTGTCCATAGGGGGCAGTAATAAAATTAGCATCAGTAGAATAATGAAATTTGTGGGAACAATTGTTAAATGTGTTTGAAAAATAATTATTTTACAGAGCACCTCATGTTCCCAGATAAGTTGTCATTTCCCTTGTACCTTCTGTCAGAATATAAAATCTGTGCTCCATCCTGAGGCATAATGGGAGTGACATTAAAGGAGCAGTAAGCCTAGAAATAAAAGTGTTAATTTCCCCCTGATCCCTTTTATTTTTGACTGAGAGGCTGGAGGAGCTTGAGGGGTTATTTGGGTTACTGGTCTCCCATTGCTGACAGATCTATGGAGTGGTGCTCCTGCTGCAGGCAGTTGCCTTACACACAGATACAGGATTGTTAGATAGAGGAAGGGGGAAATGGCTGATCTCCTGGGACACACATAGAATAATTATTTATATATTTTTCACAGTTTTTATTGCAAAAGATGTTCATGTGAAATTAGGATTTTAAAGAGTTTGTCTGCTTTGGACAATCCCTTTTTGTTAGAAGGGTAAACTGACAAAAAGCTCATCACAGGGTGTCCAGCTGCTTGATCCCAAAGCAATAAACTGTAAGCTGTGGGGGAACCTGGCAGTAAATGTTCAATTTACTTGCAGCGCCACCACAGGAGAAATTAAGTATTGCACGTTTTTCGTTAAAATGAATGGGCTGTCTGTGTAATGTATGGACATGCCAGGTCCTCTAGAATGAGGAACGCAGTTTGCTAAACCAGATCCCTTGGCGCCACAGCCATGTTTAGTTTTCCGCTTTCCAAAAGCCGTAACTTTTTTGTTTTTCCATCAAGAGTCATATGAGGACATGTTTTTCGTAAGACGAGTTGTAGTTTTTAATGTCAGCAATTAAAGTATGTAACATATAATGTATTGGGAAACGGCAAAAAATTATTTGTGGGATGGTATTGGAATTTTTTTTATTCCCCCTTTGTTTTTTGGGTTATGTTGTTTTGGCGGTAAAAAACGGCATGTTAACTTTATTCTGCGGGTCAATACGATTACGGCAATACCAAATCTATATTGTTTTTTATGATGTACTACTTCTACACATTAAAAACTATTTGCGACCAAAAAAATTATTTTATGTCGCCATATTATCAGACTTATAACTTTTTTATTTTTCGTTGATAAAGCGTTTTTTTTGCGGAACAAGTTGAAGCTTTTATTGCTACTATTTTAGGATACATAAGGCTTTTTGCCAAATTTTATTCCATTTTTAGTGCGAAGCTAGGTGAACAAAAAAACCTAGTTTGTGAATCTTTTTTTGCTTCGGCGTTCATCCGACGGGTTAAATAACGTAATATTTGAATAGTTTAGACTTTTACTTTTTTTTATTTTATACATTATTTTAGGAGAAAATGGTAAGAGGTTTTTTTTTACTTATAATATTATTATTATTTTTTTTTGTACATTATTAAACATTATTAAAACATTTAATTTAACTGGGGTTTTTTTACAATTTTTTTTTTTACATTTCTCCTAGGGGACACGAACACGCTGTTGTTTGATCACTGGTACAATGCACTGCAATACCTATGTATGCGATTTTAAGTGCTGCATCTGGCAAGGTATAATTGGAGCAGAGAGATGACAGTTCTTGGGGCCTTCATTAGGCCCCTAGGCTACCATGACAACCATCAACAGCAATCTCATCGCGTAGGAGGGTGACAGGTTGACAGTGGGGGGCCACCCTCCTCTTTCTAATGGCTAAGTGGTTAAACGGTCAGGCTCAGAGTTTTTGCAGAACCCGCCAGTTGCAGCGAGGTGCCGGCTGTAACCCGTGACCCCGCTCCATACTCCCCCTTGGTAGCTGTGACATACACTTACCTCACATGTCGCCAAGGTAGGTTTTGGACCTATAAATCGCTCCCACCACCATGTCTGACAACTTTGGAAAAAAAACTTTTTAAAGTTATATCTATTAGTCCCTTGTAGTCACGCATAAATAGAGATCAGCGCATTTAAAACTTTTGGGATTCGTCCCGCACAAATAGCTCAATAGTGGCAGATATTTTACCAATCAGAAGGAGAGAGAGAAGAAGGATCAGATGACCTCTTGCGATGGCGCGTTTCCCCATAATGCTTAGCAGACAGCCCTCTCTCTAGCACAGCCAATCATAAAGGATACTAATGACTCACTGGATGACAGTCAGATTAGTCATAGGCACTATAGACAGCCCAACCAGGAAATGCTGCTGATTTTTGGGGATACAGAGAGGAGAGAGAGAGGGCATTAGATAGAGAGTGAAAGATAGTAAAACACAGAATACAGAGAGTTAATAGTTAATCTGATAGTGTCTGTGAATATGTTTCATAGTGAAAATAAATAGAATAGATTTCGAACATTTGATAGAGAGATAGATTTTAGAGAGGTATAGGAGTCAGTCAGTTAGTTAGACAGCCAGCCATTGCTGTGAGTGAGTGCTGCTGCAGCTATACAATTCCTTTTTTGCATTTATTTGTGAATCAACAACTTTATCACATCATTCACAAATCTTCTTCAATAATATTAACCCGTGTGCTGACAGCGTGCACCTGCATGGTTATGGACATGACGTCTCTCATTGTTTGGCATATATCGAATATTACCACCAAAAATTGCATCAAGCAGTTATACATCAGTCTGTGTCAAGTGACATTTTTTTTCTACACTACCGTTCAAAAAATTAGGGTCACTCAGAAATTTCCTTCTTTTTGCAAGAAAAGCACAGTTTTTTTTCAATGAAGATGACATTAAATTAATCAGAAATACACTCTATACATTGTTAATGTGCTAAATGACTATTCTAGCTGCAAACGTCTGGTTTTTAATGCAATATCTACATAGGTGTATAGAGGCCCATTTCCAGCAACCATCACTCCAGTGTTCTAATGGTACATTGTGTTTGCTAACTGTGTTAGAAGGCTAATGGATGATTAGAAAACCCTTGTGCCATTATGTTAGCACCGCTGTAAACCGTTTTGCTGTTTAGAGGAGCTATAAAACTGACCTTCCTTTGAGCTAGTTGAGAATCTGGAGCATTACATTTGTGGGTTGGGTTTGATTAAACTCTCAAAATGGCTAGAAAAAGAGAGCTTTCATGTGAAACTCGACAGTCTATTCTTGTTCTTAGAAATTAAGGCTATTCCATGCGAGAAATTGCCGCCAAGAAACTGAAGATTTCCTACAACGGTGTGTACTACTCCCTTCAGAGGACAGCACAAACAGGCTCTAACCAGAGTAGAAAGAGAAGTGAGAGGCCCCGCTGCACAACTGAGCAACAAGACAAGTACATTAGAGTCTCTAGTTTGAGAAATAGACGACTCACAGGTCCTCAACTGGCAGCTTCATTAAATAGTACCCGCAAAACGCCAGTGTCAACCATCTACAGTGAAGAGGCGACTCCGGGATGCTGGCCTTCAGGGCAGAGTGGCAAAGAAAAAGCCATATCTGAGCCTGGCTAAAAAAAGGAAAAGATTAATATGGGCAAAAGCACACAGACATTGGACAGAGGAAGATTGGAAAAAAGTGTTATGGACAGACGAATCGAAGTTTGAGGTGTTTGGATCACACAGAAGAACATTTGTGAGACACAGAACAACTAAAAAGATGCTGGAAGCGTGCCTGACGCCATCTGTCAAGCATGGTGGAGGTAATGTGATGGTCTGGGGTTGCTTTGGTGCTGGTAAAGTGGGAGATTTGTACAAGGTAAAAGGGATTTTGAATAAGGAAGGCTATCACTCCATTTTGCAACGCCATGCCATACCCTGTGGACAGCGCTTGATTGGAGCCAATTTCATCCTACAACAGGACAATGACCCAAAGCACACCTCCAAATTATGCAAGAACTATTTAGGGAAGAAGCCGGCAGCTGGTATTCTATCTGTAATGGAGTGGCCAGCGCAGTCACCAGATCTCAACCCCATAGAGCTGTTGTGGGAGGAGCTTGACCGTATGGTACGCAAGAAGTGCCCATCAAGCCAATCCAACTTGTGGGAGGGGCTTCTGGAAGCATGGGGTGAAATTTCTCCCGATTACCTCAGCCAATTAACAGCTAGAATGCCAAAGGTCTGCAATGCTGTAATTGCTGCAAATGGAGCATTCCAAGACCAAAGCAAAGTCTGAAGGAGAAAATTATTATTTCAAATAAAAATCATTATTTCTAACCTTGTCAATGTCTTGACTATATTTTCTAGTCATTTTGCAACTCATTTGATAAATCTAAGTGTGAGTTTTCATGGAAAACACAAAATTGTCTGGGTGACCCCAAACTTTTGAACGATAGTGTGTGTATATATATATCTATATATATATATATATATATATATATATATATATATATATATATATATATATTTATTATTTTTTTTCCCTCTTTAAAATAAACCCAAACCTGTTGCTACTTCCCAAAAAGGGTAATTTTTGGACCGCTTGTTAAAAAACCATTGCTTCTTCATATACCACAGTGTGTGTATAGCATAAAAAATCAGGAGAGTGCAGTATGTTTTTAAACAGGCTGTTTGTTACCACCGTCTATCATCTGTTTACCCATACCCATCTATGTCGCTGTCACATTGACATTACTAATGCTGTCTTGGCGTTAAAGAGCTTGGGGGGGGGGGTTGGATACAGTCCTAGATGACCTCATAGTGTCATACACAACTTTTCATGGCAATCCGGGCAGTTTCAATTTGCGCTAAATTTATTCGGACTTCATGAAATCTGATGAAACGTAGAAAATCTCCAGCAGCGTATCCTATTGACGGCTCTAGTCTCCGTTGGGTGTATCCAGACCTTTTAAGCATACTGATGAACCTTTGCATACCAGCCCCTGGTATGTCGATTGACATGGATGGCGCCCTTGACATAATCCTCAAGCAGCTGCATCAGAGAATCGGCACATGCACAGTGTATTTCCATTTTTTTGGTCAGAGGAATAAACTTTATTTTGGGGTACATGTCCAGAATAAAATTAATCATTACTTAAAATTATTTTTATTATCTTAGGTGGAAATGTTTACAGTGTTACTGGTGAAACTGGAATTGTTCTTTAATTTAAAAAAATCACAAAAATTCTCCAAAATTGCAGTCATACTCCTGTGTGATTTGACTACCAGACGTGATGGTTTAGAAAACTTGACAGTTCTGACTATCCTGCAGATTCTTAGGCCATGATCGTCGGTCACAGGACTTCTGCTTAGAATTACAGAAAAATGTCTTAAAACCACTCGTACCACTCTGAGTGCCAACTTCAGAATTAAACATGAGCTGTTAATCCAGCGTTATGTAATATTTAGGTCAGCAAACGAAGTCTCCTGCGAGTCCAAGTTGAATTTTTAATGTAATTATAACTTAATTCCAATGATTATAAATCTGAAAAGTCCACTGTTTTATGTAGAGGAGATCAAACCGAAACATTCTACATTATTTATTACTGTCCGTAATATTTTACCTGTCTGCTCTTATCCAGAGACAAGATTACTACTGATTAGTCAGGAATAGGGGGGAAATAAGGAATAATATAATTCAGGTAATTTGTATTCATTGCTGTTTCAAATGAAGTAGTTATATTCTTGTATATAGGGGGCAGTATTATAGTAGTTATATTCTTGTATATAGGGAGCAGTATTATAGTAGTTATATTCTTGTATATAGCGGGCAGTATTATAGTAGTTATATTCTTGTATATAGGGGGCAGTATTATAGTAGTTATATTCTTGTATATAGGGGCAGTATTATAGTAGTTATATTCTTGTATATAGGAGCAGTATTATAGTAGTTATATTCTTGTATATAGGGGGCAGTATTATACTAGTTATATTCTTGTATATAGGAGACAGTATTATAGTAGTTATATTCTTGTATATAGGAGCAGTATTATAGTAGTTATATTCTTGTATATAGGGGCAGTATTATAGTAGTTATATTCTTGTATATAGGAGCAGTATTATAGTAGTTATATTCTTGTATATAGGGGCAGTATTATAGTAGTTATATTCTTGTATATAGGGGGCAGTATTATAGTAGTTATATTCTTGTATATAGGGGGCAGTATTATAGTAGTTATATTCTTGTATATAGGGGGCAGTATTATAGTAGTTATATTCTTGTATATAGGGGGCAGTATTATAGTAGTTATATTCTTGTATATAGGGGGCAGTATTATAGTAGTTATATTCTTGTATATAGGGGGCAGTATTATAGTAGTTATATTCTTGTATATAGGGGGCAGTATTATAGTAGTTATATTCTTGTATATAGGGGGCAGTATTATAGTAGTTATATTCTTGTATATAGGGGGCAGTATTATAGTAGTTATATTCTTGTATATAGGGGCAGTATTATAGTAGTTATATTCTTGTATATAGGGGGCAGTATTATAGTAGTTATATTCTTGTATATAGGAGGCAGTATTATAGTAGATATATTCTTGTATATAGGGGGCAGTATTATAGTGGTTATATTCTTGTATATAGGGGCAGTATTATAGTAGTTATATTCTTGTATATAGGAGCAGTATTATATTAGTTATATTCTTGTATATAGGGGCAGTATTATAGCAGTTATAGTCTTGTACATAGGGGGCAGTATTATAGTAGTTATATTCTTGTATATAGGGGGCAGTATTATAGTAGTTATATTCTTGTATATAGGGGCAGTATTATAGTAGTTATATTCTTGTATATAGAGGGCAGTATTATAATAGTTATATTCTTGTATATAGGGGGCAGTATTATAGTAGTTATATTCTTGTATATAGGGGGCAGTATTATAGTAGTTATATTCTTGTACATAGGGGGCAGTATTATAGTAGTTATATTCTTATATATAGGGGGCAGTATTATAGTAGTTATATTCTTGTATATAGTGGGCAGTATTATAGTAGTTATATTCTTGTATATAGGGGGCAGTATTATAGTAGTTATATTCTTCTACATAGGGGCAGTATTATAGTAGTTATATTCTTGTATATAGTGGGCAGTATTATAGTAGTTATATTCTTGTATATAGGAGCAGTATTATAGTAGTTATATTTCTGTATATAGAGACAGTATTATAGTAGTTATATTCTTGTACATAGGGGCAGTATTATAGTAGTTGTAATCTTGTATATAGGGAGCAGTATTATAGTAGTTATATTCTTGTATATAGGGGGCAGTATTATAGTAGTTATATTCTTGTATATAGGGGCAGTATTATAGTAGTTATATTCTTGTATATAGGGGGCAGTATTATAGTAGTTATATTCTTGTATATAGGAGGCAGTATTATAGTAGATATATTCTTGTATATAGGGGGCAGTATTATAGTGGTTATATTCTTGTATATAGGGGCAGTATTATAGTAGTTATATTCTTGTATATAGGAGCAGTATTATATTAGTTATATTCTTGTATATAGGGGCAGTATTATAGCAGTTATAGTCTTGTACATAGGGGGCAGTATTATAGTAGTTATATTCTTGTATATAGGGGGCAGTATTATAGTAGTTATATTCTTGTATATAGGGGCAGTATTATAGTAGTTATATTCTTGTATATAGAGGGCAGTATTATAATAGTTATATTCTTGTATATAGGGGGCAGTATTATAGTAGTTATATTCTTGTATATAGGGGGCAGTATTATAGTAGTTATATTCTTGTACATAGGGGGCAGTATTATAGTAGTTATATTCTTATATATAGGGGGCAGTATTATAGTAGTTATATTCTTGTATATAGTGGGCAGTATTATAGTAGTTATATTCTTGTATATAGGGGGCAGTATTATAGTAGTTATATTCTTCTACATAGGGGCAGTATTATAGTAGTTATATTCTTGTATATAGTGGGCAGTATTATAGTAGTTATATTCTTGTATATAGGAGCAGTATTATAGTAGTTATATTTCTGTATATAGAGACAGTATTATAGTAGTTATATTCTTGTACATAGGGGCAGTATTATAGTAGTTGTAATCTTGTATATAGGGAGCAGTATTATAGTAGTTATATTCTTGTATATAGGGGGCAGTATTATAGTAGTTATATTCTTGTATATAGGGGCAGTATTATAGTAGTTATATTCTTGTATATAGGGGCCGTATTATAGTAGTTATATTCTTGTATATAGGGGGCAGTATTGTAGTAATTATATTCTTGTACATAGGGGGTAGTATTATAGTAGTTATATTCTTATATATAGGGGGCAGTATTACAGTAGTTATATTCTTGTATATAGTGGGCAGTATTATAGTAGTTATATTCTTGTATATACGGGCCGTATTATAGTAGTTATATTCTTGTATATAGGTACAATATTATAGTAGTTATATTCTTGTATATAGGGAGCAGTATTATAGTAGTTATATTCTAGTATATAGGGAGCAGTATTATAGTAGTTATATTCTTCTATATAGGAGCAGTATTATAGTAGTTATAGTCTTGTATATAGGGAGCAGTATTATAGTAGTTATATTCTTGTATATAGGGGGCAGTATTATAGTAGTTATATTCCTGTACATAGGGGCAGTATTATAGTAGTTATATTCTTGTACATAGGGGCAGTATTATAGTAGTTATATTCTTGTATATAGGGCAGTATTATAGTAGTTATATTCTTGTATATAGGGGGCAGTATTATAGTAGTTATATTCTTGTATATAGGAGCAGTATTATAGTAGTTATATTCTTGTATATAGGAGCAGTATAATAGTAGTTATATTCTTGTACATAGGGGGCAGTGTTATAGTAGTTATATTCTTGTACATAGGGGGCAGTGTTATAGTAGTTATATTCTTGTATATAGGGGATGTATTATAGTAGTTATATTCTTGTATATAGGGGCAGTATTATAGTAGTTATATTCTTGCGGAGCATAGGATGCGGTGCGAAATTTGTTGTCCGCAGCATACAATGGTTTTTGCGGACGTGTGGCGGACTGGTTGCGGACTCATTGCGGAATTTCTCCATTGACTTCAATGGAGATTCAAAATTCCGCAATGAAGTCCGCAGATGTCATGTACATGTTATGTGTGCTGCGGATGCGTATTGGTTTTACTAACATGACATTTCTTAATTCTGGCTGGACCTATGTATTTCTAGGTCTACAGCCAGACTGAGGAAGTCAATGGGGCTCCCGTAATTACCGGTGACTACGTGTGTGCACCCGTAATTACGGGAGCGTTGCTAGGCGACCTCAGTAAATAGTCACTGTCCGGGGTGCTGAAAGAGTTAAGCGATCGGCAGTAACTGTTTCAGCACCCTGGACAGTGACTTCCGATCACAATATACATCAACCTGTAAAAAAAATAGAAGTTCATACTTACCGAGAACTCCCTGCTTCTTCCTCCAGTCCGACCTCCCGGGATGACGTTTCAGTCTACGTGACAGCTGCAGCCAATCACAGGCCAATCACAGGCTGCAGCCAATCACAGGCCAATCACAGGCTGCAGCGGTCACATGGACTGGCGCGTCAGCCAGGGAGGACGGGCTGGATGCCGAAAGAGGGACGCGTCACCAAGACAACGTCCGGTAAGTATGAAATTCTTTTACTTTCACTAGGGAAAGTGCTGTCCCTTCTCTCTATCCTGCACTGATAGAGAGAAGGGAAGCACTTTTCCCGCAGTCCGCAGCAGCTAGTCCGCATCAATTTACTGCACATTTTGGGCAGATCCGCCGCAGAATCTGCAACGCAGATTCTGTGCGGCATTGATGCGGACAGCTGCGGAGGAAATCCGCCACGTGGGGCCATGTCCTTATAGTAGTTATATTCTTGTAAAAAAAATCTGCAGTAAACTGCTTTGTGAAAATCTGAATTCAAATGGACAAAATCAAATAATTGTGGTGAGATTTATCAATAGGATGAGGTACACGTAGTGTAATGAGGTGATAATGGGGGCCCTATGTCATTGCCCTAGTACATTTTATATCTTTGGAGGCTATTGATACTTTTTATTTTTCTATCGGATATTTCACTTGGTGGTGATTGATATTAATTACTTTTCGAGGTAAACCTGGTTCTCTTATAAATAATTATTTATTTCCCCTGTTATGTAATATTATGTATGAAGATATGGTTTGAGCCCTTCAACACAGCTGAGTAAGGCCTTATGCACGCAACCTTTTCCGTTTTGTGACTAGTATGAGCGAAACGGTACAGACGCACAGACAAGAATAGGACCAGTTCTATCAGTTTGCGGAATGGAGACACGGATCCGCAAAAACAAAGGATGGCTCAGTAGAAATGAATGGTTTAGTGTCTTACCCGCAAAAAAAGTATAGGGCATTGAAGGAAACAACGGTCGTGTGCGTGAGCCCTCATATGTACAATTTTATTCTATACTATTTACTCCTATCCTTGAATTTGTGTGTGACGTTTATTTTTTATTATTTTTAACCATTCAATTCCAGACATTTCTGCTCATAAATAATTAATTTACAACTTTCTTACAACATATACAACCAATAATAACAAAAATACACCAAAAATGTTATAACAAAAACTATAATAGATGGTTATTTTTTATAATATAAAAACCAAAAACAAAACTTGACACAGAAGATGAATTGTGACGTACATGTGACTTATATGTATTTTAGCATAATAATTTAGCATGCATTTTTTAAGCCCAAACCAGATTGGGATCCAGTCGATCAAATCTATAATGCCTTCTTTTATATATTTCTTGTGTTTATGTTCCGTTTCTGGTTTTGGCTTAAAAAATACATGCAACATATGCATCAAATTTGTATTGTGCGATCAGGGCACAAAAAGCCCAAAAAAGAATCTGTGTGTGAAGGAAGTGTAAGGCCACGCGGAGCGGCACTGAGCCCGTACACCAACTGCTCGGCTTTCCGAGAAAAGCCAAACGGAAACAGAGCGGCTAAGCACCCACCCGAGCGATTCTGCCGCTTCGTTTCACCGATTGGTGGGGGTCTTAGCGCTCAAATCTCCACGGATCAAAACTTCTGACATGTCACTATTAATTAATACACCCTGTATGGCCACACGATTATACAGACATTTCACCCGCAACATCGTGCGGGCAATAAACAGACAACATGACAGGCGTGCCAAACATGGCGCGGCTGTCGGCCGCATCGCGGCCTGGTCAGTCCTGCTCTGTGTGGCCTTACCGTATGATGATTTGACTAATGTCTTAGATTTATGTGTAGTTTAGGATCTTTATGGTTTGGGCTGTGAATTGTGTTGTCTTGGATTTTTCCCTTTCACCTTTTTATTTGATGGTTTTTTTTTAATTTACATTCGTTATTTTTACATATTTTTTTTTTTAATGTTAGATTTATTTTACAGTTTACCCTTAATGGTCATAATAGCTCTTTTGGGGTCCTATCCGGAGGATAGGCCATCAATTTTTAGGGGCTGGAAAACCCCTTTAAAGTGCCTATGTTTTTAACGTTCATCCTCTAAAGCCGTCCATGTCGGTTTTTTCACGGACACCACACGGACCTATGAAAATCAATGGGGCTATTCAGTCATGCATTGTTTATCACGCAGTGTGTGTCCGCTGCGTGAAACTCACTTTATGTCCTATTGTAGTGCGTTTTTGCGAACCACACAGCCCGTTGAAGTCAATGGGTGCGTGAAGAAACGGTCAGCAGAAGGACGACATCTGTGTGCTGTCCGGGATTTTCACGCACTGGTTGCTAAAGAAATGATGAGGAAAAAAAACACCTTCAGTTTTTGGCTGATGTAAAAAACGCATGACATAAGGATGACATACGCACGTAAAAAACGGTGCGTACACGGATGCCACACGAAACTGCAACGCAAGAAAAACTGTGGTTTTTTCGCATGCAAAACGGACACGTTCGCGTGAATCTGGCCTTATTCTGAGTACATGCTGTTTTTTTTGCCTGGGGTGTAGATTAATGGGCTTGTCTCACCATTACATGCTTATTAGATTGTAGTCAACATGGCAATTTGCGGATTGTCGCAGGTCCGGCGTCAGAAACCCTGGCGATCATCAGCAGATGAATGACCAACCATGTAGTATATGGATGAGCTGAGTCGGTCAGAGCAAGAGCCACTCGTTGTTAGCGGCTCTCCAATTGGGCTCATAGAGGAGGACTCTAGGCAGGGAACCCCTTTATGACACCATATGCCCAAATCTTCATGAGACAACCCATTTAACCCCTTAACGACCTATGTATGTCATGGCTGCAAAAGGGAGAATATGAAGTGGGCTCACGGGCTGAGCCCACTCCATACTCAGCAGGTGACGTCTGTATGTTCCTATGCCGGGATCAGGGATATCTGTGACCCCAGCCGTTTAACCTCTTAGATTCAGCTGTATAAAGCGTCCACGGCATCGAAGCAGTTAGAAAGATGGTTGGGCCCCCTCCGTTACCCCATCACCCCCTATGCGATCATTCTGTGCCGATGGTACTCTGGAAGCCGGACTTAATAAGAGCCAATAAAAATTATAACACACTACAATACATAGGTATTCCAGTGTATCGTACCAGCGATCAAATGATTTCTAGTTCAAGTCCCCTAGCAGGACAAAAAAAATATATATATATATAAAAAGTTTTAAAAGAAACCTTTTCCCATTTCTCCCCTAAGATAATGTAAAATATAAAAAAAAATAAACATAATTGGTATCGCCACGTCGATAAAAGTCAAAAGTATTCGTGGACATTCAGACGTGGCAGATTATACCGCAAATTCGTGCCAATTACGCAAAGAATCTGCAGCAGATGTTTACGCCTCGAAAAACGCATGAAGAAACGGAAGCTTAACGCCTACAAACATCTGCCCATTGAAATCAATTGGAAAAACAGCATTTAGCTCATACGAGGCGTCTTTTTACGCCGCTGTTTTAACAAACGTAGCGTAAAAAGACGCTCCGTAAAAAGAAGTAGCATGTCACTTCTTGAGGCGTTTTTTGGAGCTGATTTTCCATTGAACACTATAAAAACGCCTCAAAAAACGCCTGAAAAGAAGCTCCAAATTAGGGTATGTTCACACGCAGTGACCAGAAACGTCTGAAAATACGGAGCTGTTTGCAGGCGAAAACAGCTCCTGATTTTCAGACGTTTTTTTTTTAACAACTCGCGTTTTTCGCTGTGTTTTTAATGCCCATTTTTGGAGCTGTTTTTCAATAGTCTATGAAAAACGTCCCAAGAAGTGTCCTGCACTTCTTTTGACGAGCCGTCATTTTACGTGCCGTATTTTGACAGCGACGCGTAAAATAAACGTTCATCTGAACAGAACATCGTAAAACCCATTGCAGGCAATGGCCAGATGTTTGTAGGCGTATTAGGGGCGTTTTTTCAGGCGTAATGCGAGGTGTAAAACGCATGAAAATACTGCGTGTGAACATACCCTTAAAAGAAGCTTCATTTTCAGCTTCAAAAACGCCTGAAAATCAGAGGCTCTGAAATCAGCTCCGTATTTTCAGACCTTTTTTGTTAAGCGTGTGAACATACCCTTAGCCCGCTCCATCAACGGAGAATTAAAAAAGATATGGGTCTCAGAATATGGCGACACTCGCAGCGCCAAAGGGTTAACAATGCGCGGTCGGGCGTTCATTGAAATGAATGGAAGTTATCGGTAGTGATTTTAATTAATGTGACCCTAACCCCCTGACCTTACAAACCCACTAAACCCTACTGAAGTGTCTAAAAAAACAAAAATTAAAACTTTTTCTTAAAGGGGAATTCCCACAAAAATGTCTGCGCTCCCGACTCCTCATGATTACATTGGATTGTGCCCCTGTGATAAATCCTCCTTAAAACAGTCAACCAAGACAATCTATTTCTTCATAATACACCCTCACGTAACACTTTTTATCAAAGGAAACAAAAAGTTGACAAATCTTTGAAGGGGAAGGGAATGCCACATTTAAAGTCTTACGCCAATCCCAAGCACTGTCACAATCTGCTGAGCTTCTTCCTACGATGCCCCGTCAAACGGGATAAAGCCACAGCTTGGGGTCCAACACTCATTATTTAGTGTGTACTGCCCCTTTAAGAGCAGCAAAGAGAAGAAATAAAAAAGAACGGTCTGGTGTCTCCAGACGGGAAGAGAAAAGAAACGGAAGCTGGTTTAATTTCCTCCATTAAGACTCTTAGTAATAGAAAACCTCAGTGATACAAGATCGGATATATTTTTATTTTTCATCTTTACGGTTTCCTTCATCACCCTCTTCTTAAAAATCTTCAAAAATCGTCTTCCACAAAAGCGACTCGTCTTAAGTTTGCGAAGCTGAATTTTTTTTTTTCCTAATTGAAATTTTTGGACCAAAATAAGCAGCGGCTCGTAGGCTGGCGAGGGACTTGATGCTTTTTTTCCGTGCCTTTAAGACATTGCTCTCGCTGGTTTTTCCTTTTTTTTTTAAGTCGGGAAAGCAGAGATCAATGCAATATCTAACTGACAGCGATACGGAGGCTTCCCCTGTAAGACATCCTAAGGATCCTGCCTCGATGCTCCGTGCTGCACAGCGCAGCTGAGCTCTGCTACATATGTTCCTTATTCCTTGCAATGTTCTTTGCCTGTTACTGTGCACTCAGGACTAACGTCAAGGTAAGGACTCGTCATATTCCGTCTCCGTCTCGTGTCCGTGTGGAAAGCACCTGCAGAAAAATGTCTACCCCCCGTCGGTTTCCGCACTTTGGAAGAGCCAGCTCGGCTCATCTGCTATTACAGGTGGTTGCTGCTGGTCTGTGTTTTGGGTCTTCTCGCTCGACGGACCTATACGTTTCCAGCTACGGATTCATTTACTGAGGGATTAAACTAGAAATGACACGAGAAATGTTGCACTTTTATATTTAGCGGTGTAGTAGAGCTGAATTTGTTATTGAACTCTATTGGCTCTGCTGTGTTTGTGCATACTGGAAACTATTTCAGGTCAGATAATGCAGTAGGGTTGTGTAAAACTATAATAGACTTTGATATCACAGCGAATACTGACGGATGACTAACTTGGCTCTGCTACATCTGTTCATTTCTGGTCGCGCACATTACGGTATTATTTGGATTTTTGTGATAGGGTTGCAGCTTGTGTCACCAGTCTCTATGGAGTATTTGAGTTCATTTAAAGGGGTTCCGGATATACATATATTTTTTCCGGATACTTTGTAATGGACCTTATATATCTACGGGATCCCCCAAGTTCTTGGAGGCCGCAGTCGGATTGGGGTGCTGTGTTTATTTACATATATATATATATACACCATATTCATAATGCGGAAAACTTTGGGGATCTCCGCTTGGGTGTAGCATGATTGTGCTTATTTATATGAGCGGTAGCTAAAAATATTAGAGATCCCTTTCAGTTGAGAAACAGCTGAATACTTCCTGTACAGATGCAGCAGAGCTGAGTTTGTTATTTGCCACACCTCATACTGATATGTTATCTTTACATAGTAAATCTGCTACAATATGTCATCTACGAGACTTACCTCGATTCGTAAACTAGGCAGCCCCAAAAGAATCAGATGACAAATTCAGCTCTACTACACGAACGATGCAGTCCCAAAATACTCAAATGTCCATTTTAGCTGGACTATATGTACATATAAAAGAGCAACAATTACAATTCATTAATCCAGTGCATAAAGTTATTATGGTGCACAGATAAGAGACGAATAACCAATTCGGCTCTGCTACATCTGTGATTTTTGTGAATGTAGCCAAGTTTTCGGAATCGGTTATGTCAAGAACTGAGCAAGACGATTTCTCACATGGAGTATAGAGGTAGCTCTTGCGTCGTCAAGTGGGAGAGACTTAGGATTATCATTTCCGTATGTGTGTGAGCGGCGTGCAAATGTATTATTATCCTACGAGGTCAGATAGACAAGTGTCGCTCAGTGTCGATAAAGTTTTTCTTGGGTGTCAAACATTGAGTATGTGAAGTATATGAGGTTTTTATATACCGGTGTCTCGGTGGATTTGTGTAAAAAATATAAATAGCTTCATGAAGAACATCAATCCTCGAAATGTATCGCACCTTCCCTGCTGACTCCGGCACTCGGCTGCCCTTTATTGTAGGTGTTATACGTTTTACTTTAAGGGCATGGCCAGAAGTGGCGTATCTCTGCCGACACTATCCACATCAATGCCGCACATAATCTGCGTTGCAGATTCCGTTGCGCCTTTGCCTAAAATGTGCAGTAAATTGATGCGGATTAGCCGTTGCGGATTCAGGTGAAGAGTACTTCCTGCTGTCTTTTAAAACATTCCATCCCAGTCTGGCTGTAGACCTCGAAACACATAGGTCCAGCCAGAATGAAGAAATATCCTGTTCACGAAAGCAATCCGCAACGCAACACACATAACATCTGCCGATTGCCTAATTTTGCAACTCCATTGAAGTCAATAGAGAAATTCCACCACATGTCCACAACAGCCAGTGTATGCTGCGGACACCAAATTCCGCACCGCAGCCTATGGCCCGCAGCGGAGTTTTCCGCAACGTCTGCACGAACCTAACTAAAAAGGTGTGCAAACCAATGGACAGACTGTCTGCTGCGGATTTGTACTTTAGGTTTACTTCTCCTTAAAGGGCATGACCACACTGCTGACAGCGTACACGTTTCTCCATTGCCTTCCACAGCTTTTTAGTTGTAATAGTTTACACGTTGCGGAGAATTCCGCTGCGGAGCATAGGCTGCGGTGCGGAATTTGGTGTCCGCAGCATACAATGGATGTTGCGGACGTGTGGCGGACTGGTTGCGGACTCATTGCGGAATTTCTCCATTGACTTCAATGGATATTCTAAGTTCCGCAATGAAGTCCGCAGCTGTCATGCACATGTTATGTGTGCTGCGGAGCGTATTGGTTTTTTAACATGCCATTTCTTCATTCTGGCTGGACCTATGTATTTCTAGGTCTACAGCCAGACTGAGGAAGTCAATGGGGTCCCGTAATTACGGGTGACTACGTGTGTGCACCCATAATTACGGGAGCGTTGCTAGGCGACATCAGTAAATAGTCACTGTCCAGGGTGCTGAAAGAGTTAAGCGATCGGCAGTAACTGTTTCTGCCCCCTGGACAGTGACTACCGATCCCAATATACAGCAACCTGTAAAAAAAATAGAAGTTCCTACTTACCGAGAACTCCCTGCTTCTGTCTCCAGTCCGGCTTCCCAGGATGACGTTTCAGTCCAAGTGACGGCTGCAGCCAATCACAGGCCAATCACAGGCTGCAGCCAATCACAGGCCAATCACAGGCTGCAGCCAATCATAGGCCAATCACAGGCTGCAGCGGTCACATGGACTGCCGCGTCATCCAGGGAGGTCGGGCTGGATGCCGAAAGAGGGACGCGTCACCAAGACAACGGCCGGTAAGTATGAAATTCTGTTACTTTTACTAGGGAAAGTGCTGTCCCTTCTCTCTATCCTGCACTGATAGAGAGAAGGGAAGCACTTTCACCTCAATACGCAGCGGCTAGTCTGCATCAATTTAATGCACATTTTAGGCAAAGCCGCAACAGAATCTGCAACGCAGATTATGTGCGGCATTGATGCGGACAGTTGCAGAAGAAATCCGCCACGTCTGGTCATACCCTTAGGGTATGTATCATAGACCCCTGTATCTATAGGATGCCCTATTAAAGAATAGCTAGTGTGTATATCTATGCCCTTGAAATGCCCCTTTGTTCGCAAGGCCCTGTTCACACAGAGAATTTTTACAGGCAGAAAATTCTGCCTGAAAATATCACCTGTTTTTTTAAGTGGTTTTGCACCACAGGTGTTTTTTGATGCGTTTTCTGCCGCATTTTTTTTACCTCTTCAACAAGCAAAGGAAAAAACCGGGAGCGTTTTTTGCCATAAAACGCATTAAAAGAAAACACGTCAGAAAACGCCACGGCCATTCGTGGCATTTTTCCCCATCTCCCATTGATTTCAATGGGGTCTTTAAGGTGGAAAATGTCTCAAGATAGGGCATGACGCTTTTTTCTCCCACAAGCGTTTTTTACCACTCGCGGGAAAAAAACGCCTCCACCTCCCATGAAATCGGTTTCTGCAGCAAAAAAATGTGTCAAAATAACTCTGTGTGAACAGAGCCTTAGTGTTCCTGAACACCTGTAGTCAATAAGGGTAAGTCCACACTGGGTGCAACAGTTTTTTTTGCGGAAAATCGGCCGCATAATACGGTAGCAGCAGAGTGGGTGGGATATGAGCAAATCTCATCCACACGCTGCCAAAATGATAAGTGGAAAAACGCTCAGAAATTGACCTGCGGTGCGTTTTTTTAAAATCCTCAGTATGTCAATTTATTCTGCGGAATCGCTGCTTTTCTGTTGCAGGTTTTCCCCCATTGAATTCAATGGAGAGGTAAAATAGGCAATAACTGGAAAGTGTTACAATTTTTGCGGCAGAAAATCTGTAATTTCGCTTCAAAAATCTTTTTTGGGCGGAATTCCCTGTGGGTTCCAGGAAGGATACGCTCTGTGATTTTACGCAGCATATCCGCCCTTTGTAAGCATAGTCTTACCATCACAGATCGGTGGGGGTCCAGCTCTTAGCACCCCCACCGATCAGCTGTTTGAAGGAGCAATGGCAAATGGGACGACACTGCAATACCATGCACAGCCACTACAAAAATAATTGTGTAAAAACAACCTAAAACCCAATGTAAACAATGAAGAGACCGCATTGCTCGTACAAGCATCATGGCCCCTTCAAACAGCAGGTCGGCTTGGGTGCTGAGAGTCGGACCCCCTCCAATCTAATATTGATAGCCTATCTTAAGGATAACCCCTTTAACCCCTTAACGCTCCAGGACATACTATTATGTCATGGTAAGTGCATTGTTCACGCTCCATGACATAATAGTATGTCATGGAGTAAACACGGCGCCGTTCGCGCGGGGCGCGTTCATGAGCTGTGATAGCTGCTGTTTCCGACAGCAGACTATCACTGCTCAATGTGCTGGGACCGATCGCGGAGCTCCCCCGATGGTGACTATGGCAACCGGACACCAAACAATGGCGTTCGGCTATGCCATAGACGGAAGCCTAGTGGGTCCTGACAACGTCAGGACCCACTATGCTTGCTGTCAGTGAGTAGCTGACAGTTCTAATACACTGCACTACGCATGTAGTGCAGTGTATTAGAATAGCGATCAGGGTCTCCTGCCCTCAAGTCCCCTAGTGGGACAAAGTAATAAAGTAAAAAAAAAGTTAAAAAAAGTTGTGTAAAAATAAGAAAATAAAAGTTTTAAAAGTAATAAAAGTTAAAATCCCCCTTTTTCCCTTATCAGTCATTTATTATTAATAAAAATATATAAACAAACAAATAAACTATACATAATTGGTATCGCCGCGTCCGTAACGGCCTGAACTACAAAATTATTTTGTTATTTATCCCGCACGGTGAACGCCATAAAAAAAAATAATAATAAACCGTACCACAATCACAATTGTTTGGTCACTTCACCTCCCAAAAAATGGAATAAAAAGAGATCAAAAAGTCGCATGTACCTAAAAATGGTACTGATCGAAACTACAGTTCGTTACGCAAAAAATAAGTCCTCGCACGGCTTTCTTGATTGAAAAATAAAACCGTTCTGGCTCTTAGAATAAGGTAACACAAAAAGTGAATGATTGTTTACAAAACGTATTTTATTGTGCAAACGCCGTAAGACATAAAAAAAAACTATAAACATCTGGTATCGCCGTGATCGTATCGCCCCGCAGAATAAAGTGAATATGTCATTTATAGCGCACGGTGAACGCTGTAAAAAAAATAGAATAAAAAAACAATAGTAGAATTGCTGTTTTTTAGTCACCACGCCACCTAAAAATAGAATAAAAACTGATCAAAAAGCCGCATGCACCCCAAGAAAACTACAATGGATTCCTCAAGGGGTCTAGTTTCCAAATTGGGGTCACTTTTGGGGGGTTTCCAATGTTTTGGCACCACAAGACCTCTTCAAACCGGACATGGTGCCTAATAAAAAAGAGGCCTCAAAATCCACTAGGTGCTCCTTTGCTTCGGAGACCGGTGCTTCAGTCCATTACCGCCCGAGGGCCACATGTGGGATATTTCTCTAAACTGCAGAATCTGGGCAATACGTATTAAGTTGCATTTCTCTGATAAAACCTTTTGTGTTATAAAAAAAATGGTATAAAAAGGATTTTCTGACAAAAAAAAAAAGTAAATTTCACCTCTACTTTGCTCTAAATTTCTGTGAAACACCTAAAGGATTCATAAACTTTCTAAATGCTGTTGTGAAGACTTTGAGGGGTCTAGTTTCTAAAATGGGGTGTTTGATAGGGGTTTCTAATATATGGGCCCCTCAAAGCAACTTCAGAACTGAACTGGAACCTAAAAAAATAAATAAATGAGGCAATACTTCGCTTCTTACATTATACTGATAATGAGCCGTGCCCACCCCGAGATGACCCCAGTTTTGACCGTTTGTATAAACGGAGACCCCTATTAGACCGTTTCAGTGCCCGGTTTTCCCAAGCATACACCCCGAGAAGTGTATTTCTATTGATGAGTCCCTGGTACATTTTAAAGGGAGGGTTCAATTCTGCGAGTACCTGCCGGGTAAGAGGGCAAGGTATGGCGTGAAGATGTATAAGCTGCGAGAGTGCATCAGGGTATACCTACAGGTTTAGGATATATGAAGGAAAGGCCACCCCCAAACCAGACTGCATCCTGGACTACAATAGGTACATGGGAGGGATGGACTTGTCAAATCAAGTCCTGAAGCCCTACAGCGCCATGCGGTGAGGTATAAGAAGCTGGCCGGGAACATCATATAGATGGCTTTGTACAATGCGTACGTGCTACGGCGATGTGCAGGCCAGAGGGGAACTTTCCTGGAATTTCAAGATCTAATCTTTAGGGACCAGGAAGGGGGGGCACCCAGTACTTCTGGAAGCGAGGCCACAGGCATCGTACCAGGGTAACACTTTCCAGGAGAAGTTCCCCAAACCGGTGGAAAGGGAAACAGTCAAAAGAGGTGCAGAGTCTGCTATAAGAGGGGGATAAGGAAGAACACAATATACCAATGTGACACGTGTCCCGAAAAACCAGGGCTCTGTATAAAAGAGTGTTTTAAAATGTATCATACATCCCCTGATTTTTAATTTACCATGATGCACTCCGCACAGCTTACCCCCCTCATCTTTCCCTTCTGAGCCCTGCCGTATGCCCAGGCAGCTGATAACAGCCACATGTAGGGTATTGCCGTACCCAGGAGATCCCACATTACAATTTAAGGGGTGTATATCTCCGGTGGCGCATGCTGGGCACAATATATCGGACACTGACATGCCATATATATATATAAAATTGCAAATCTCACTCTGCACCATCTGCTGCGCATTATCTTTTACACCGTACGTGTGGGGTCAAAATGCTCACTACACCTCTAGATGAATGTCTTAAGGGGTGTAGTTTTTAAAATGGGGTCACTTCTCGGGGGTTTCAACTGTACTGGTACCTCAGGGGCTTCTGCATACATGACTTAGCACCAGAAAAGCTCCAGTAGGCCAAATTGTGGTCCTTCCCTTCTAAGCCCTGCCGTGTGCCCAGGCAGCTGATAACAGCCACATGTAGGGTATTGCCGTACCCAGGAGAACCCACATTACAATTTAAGGGGTGTATATCTCCGGTGGCGCATGCTGGGCACAATATATCGGACACTGACATGCCATATATATATATATATAAAATTGCAAATCTCACTCTGCACCATCTGCTGCGCATTATCTTTTACACCGTACCTGTGGGGTCAAAATGCTCACTACACCTCTAGATGAATGTCTTAAGGGGTGTAGTTTTTAAAATGGGGTCACTTCTCGGGGGTTTCAACTCTACTGGTACCTCAGGGGCTTCTGCATACATGACTTAGCACCAGAAAAGCTCCAGTAGGCCAAATGGTGGTCCTTTCCTTCTGAGCCCTCCCATGGGCCCAAACGGCAGTTTATCACCACAAATGGGGTATTACCGCACTAAGGACAAATTGGGCAACAAAATGGGGTATGTTGTTCCTTGTGAAAATAAGAAATTTTGATAAAAAATGACATCTTATTGGAAAAAATATCATTTTTTTCATTTCACAGCCCAATTCAAATAGGTGCTGTGAAAAAACTGTGCGGTCAAAATGATAACAAAAACCATAAATGAATTCCTTGAGGGGTGTAGTTTCCAAAATGGGGTCACTTCTGGTGGGTTTCCATTGTTTTGATACCTCAACACCTCTTCAAACCTGGCATTCTGCCTAAAATATATTGTAATAAAAAAGATGCACTAGGTGCTTCTTTGCTTCTGGGGCTTGTGTTTTAGTCCACGAGCGCAGTAGGGCCACATGTGGGACATTTCTAAAAACTGCAGAATCTGGACAATACATATTTAGTAGTATTTCTCTGGTAAAACCTTCTCTGTTACAGAATTTTTTATGAGCCACTACATGGACACACGTCACGTCCCCCATCAGACTGACTCCAGATGCCTTAACTCCTAAGTCATCACCCCTATAACCTCAGTTTTATTGCCCCGGCTTATCTTAATGATGTATCACCTCATGTACTAATTGTCTTTGTGTAACATCTAAATGTTGTGCTTTTTTCTAAGTCATTCATTTGTAAACTGCCTGAAGAAGGGGCCTCTGTGCTCTGAAAGCCGCATATAGAACTTTTATGGTTAGCCAATAAAGGTATCATACCTATTATACTTTTGTCTTTTTTGACACAAAAGTATTTAACATTTCTTTTTATAAAATTGAAATTCAGCAGAAAAAATGAAATTTGCAAATTTCATTTCCACTTTGCTTTAATTCCTGTGAAATGCCTGAAGGGTTAAAAAACTTTCTATATGCTGTTTTGAATACTTTGAGGGGTCTAGTTTTTAAAATGGGGTGTTTTATGGGGGTTTCTAATACATAGGCCCCTCAAAGCCACTTCAGAACTGAACTGGTACCTTCAAAAAAAGGCTTTTGAAATTTTCTTAAAAAAAGAGAAATTGCTGTTTATGTTCTAAGCCTTGTAACGTCCAAGAAAAATAAAAGAATCTTCAAAAAACGATGCCAATCTAAAGTAGACATATGGGAAATGTGAACTAGTAACTATTTTGGGTGGTATAACCGTCTGTTTTTCAAGCAGATGCATTTAAATTCTGAAAAATGCTATTTTTTGTACATTTTCTCTAAATTTTGCAATTTTTCACAAATAAAGACTGAATATATCGACCAACTTTTACCACGAACATGAAGCCCAAAGTGTCATGAGAAAACAGTCTCAGAATCGCTTGGGTAGGTTTAAGCATTCCGATGTTATTACCACATAAAGGGAAATATGTCAGATTTGAAAAATGGGCTCTGAGCCTTAAACTAGGCTGCGTCCTTAAGGGGTTAAGGCCCTTTTACATGGGCCAAAGATCGGGGGAACAAGCGCTTCTTCCCGATCATTGACTCGTGTAAATAGGGCAGTGACCAGCTGATAAATGAGCAAATGCTCATCAGCTCATCACATCTTTTATGAAGCCATAAAAATCGTCGCTTGTCGGCAGCGCACCTGTAAACAGGGGATGTGCTGCCAACAAATGCAAATGTATGGGGACAAACGATCATATTAACAATCGTTCATCCCCATGCTCCCGATCATTGATCTGTTTATATGGATCAAACAAGCGACGATCGACATTCTATATTGTTGATTGGTGCTCGTTTACCAGGCAGCAAATCTGCCAGTGTAAAGGGGCCCTCAGTTGACTTCCTTTCCATCGCAGCAATTAAAGCAGGAGTCTTAAAGGGGTTTTCCCACAAGTACACCAGCCTCATTAGGTCTAAGAGATCTGTTTAATAATGTATGCAGTATGTATAGTGAAATATACAAGAATATAACTACTATAATACTGCCCCTATATACAAGAATATAACTACTATAATACTGCCCCTATGTACAAGAATATAACTACTATAATACTGCCCCTATATACAAGAATATAACTACTATAATACTGCCCCCCATATACAAGAATATAACTACTATAATACTGCCCCTATGTACAAGAATATAACTACTATAATACTGCACCCTATATACAAGAATATAACTACTATAATACTGCCCCCCTATATACAATAATATAACTACTATAATACTGCCCCTATGTACAAGAATATAACTACTATAATACTGCCCCCTATATACAAGAATATAACTACTATAATACTGCCCCCTATATACAAGAATACAACTACTATAATACTGCCCCCTATATACAAGAATATAACTACTATAATACTGCCCCCTATATAAAAGACTATAACTACTATAATACTGCCCCCTATATACAAGAATATAACTACTATAATACTGCCCCCTATATACAAGAATATAACTACTATAATACTGCTCCTATGTACAAGAATATAACTACTATAATACTGCCTCCTATATAAAGGAATATAACTACTATATTACTGACCCCTATATACAAGAATATAACTACTATAATACTGCCCCTATATACAATAATATAACTACAATAATACTGCCCCTATATACAAGAATATAACTACTATAATACTGCCTCCTATATACAAGAATATAACTACTATAATACTACCCCCTATTACAAGAATATAACTACTATAATACTGCCTCCTATATACAAGAATATAACTACTATAATACTGCCCCCTATTACAAGAATATAACTACTATAATACTGCTACTATATACACGAATATAACTACTCTAATACTGCCCCTATATACAAGAATATAACTACTATAATACTGCCCATATATACAAGAATATAACTACTATAATACTGCTCCTATATACAAGAATATAACTACTATAAGGGCGGGTTCACACGTGGCGGAATTTCACTTAAATTCCGCTGCGGACACTCCGCAGCGTTAATCCGCAGCGGAGCCGTTTCTCCATTGACTTTCACTTTAATTTAGCAGTGTTCGTTTAGACGATGCGTACAATTCCGCTGCGGAGCATAGGCTGCGGAGCGGAATGTGGTGTCCGCAGCATGCTCTGTCTGTTGCGGAGCAGTGGCGGACTCATGGCGGAATTTCTCCATTGACTTCAATGGAGAGTCAAAATTCCGCAATGAAGTCCGCAGATCTTATGTGTGCTGCGGAGCGTATTGGTTTTACTACCATGACATTTCTTCATACTGGCTGGACCTATGTATTTCTAGGTCTACAGCCAGACTGAGGAAGTCAATGGGGCTCCCGTAATGACGGGAGCGTTGCTAGGAGACGTCTGTAAATAGTCACTGTCCAGGGTGCTGAAAGAGTTAAGCGATCGGCAGTAACTGTTTCTGCACCCGGGACAGTGACTACCGATCTCAATATACATGTATCTGTAAAAAAACATATAAGTTCATACTTACCGAGAACTCCCTGCGTCTGTCTCCAGTCCGGCCTCCCAGGATGACGTTTCAGTGTAAGTGACGGCTGCAGCCAATCACAGGCCAAGCACAGGCTGCAGCGGTCACATGGACTGGAGCGTCATCCAGGGAGGTCGGGCTGGATGCCGAAAGAGGGACGCGTCACCAAGACAACGGCCGGTAAGTATGAAATTCTTTTACTTTCACTAGGGAAAGTGCTGTCCCTTCTCTCTATCCTGCACTGATAGGGAGAAGGGAAGCACTTTTCCCGCAGTCCGCAGCAGCTAGTCCGCATCAATTTTCTGCACATTTTGTGCAGATCCGCAGCAGAATCTGCGACGCAGATTCTGTGCGGCATTGATGCGGACAGTTGCGGAGGAAATCCGCCACGTGTGGTCATGCCCTAATACTGCTCCTATATACAAGAATATAACTACTATAATACTGCCCCCTATATACAAGAATATAACTACTATAATACTGCCCCCTATATACAAGAATATAACTACTATAATACTGCCCCTATATACAAGAATATAACTACTATAATACTGCCCCTATATACAAGAATATAACTACTATAATACTGCCTCCTATATACAAGAATATAACTACTATAATACTGCCCCCTATATACAAGAATATAACTACTATAATACTGCCCCTATATACAAGAATATAACTACTATAATACTGCCTCCTATATACAAGAATATAACTACTATAATACTGCCCCTATATACAAGAATATAACTACTATAATACTGCCCCCTATATACAAGAATATAACTACTATAATACTGCCCCTATATACAAGAATATAACTACTATAATACTGCCTCCTATATACAAGAATATAACTACTATAATACTGCCCCTATATACAAGAATATAACTACTATAATACTGCTCCTATATACAAGAATATAACTACTATAATACTGCTCCTATATACAAGAATATAACTACTATAATACTGCTCCTATATACAAGAATATAACTACTATAATACTGCCCCCTATATATACAAGAATATAACTACTATAATACTGCCCCTATATACAAGAATATAACTACTATAATACTGCTCCTATATACAAGAATATATCTACTATAATACTGCCCCCTATGTACAAGAATATAACTACTATAATACTGCCTCCTATATACAAGAATATAACTACTATAATACAGCTCCTTTAGATGAAACTATAGGTCCAGAATAGGTGGGAGAGTATTTATATCTGACTGACATTATATTTTTATAAATTCCTGTAATAAATGACATGATCTTTGGTTATTATTGTCTCATTTTTCGGAAGCTTTCGTTATATTTACATCATCAGACTTCAAAGTTATGGAATAGGATAAGATATTCTGAAACCTGTTATGTTGTGTGACAGATCTCTGTTTTTTGGGGAACAGGCTCTGTTGAGTTTCTTTGAAGTACAGTATTTATTTCTGTAGCTTCATAAACAATTTAAACACGCTGTAAGGAAAATGGGCTTCATATCATAGTAATGACTCTGATGTGTGACTTACAGAACTGCAGATTAGTGTTTGTGAAGACAAAATTGTGAGTTTATAGCAGGTTGGCACTCCTAATATAATGGCTTTGCTTACCCTAAATTGCCACGTTATATGCCAGATAAAATAGTCATATTGGCAAGAATATTAATGTTTCTAATAACTTGCTTAAAAATAAAAAATAAAATAAAAAAAATCTGGTTAGCAGTGGGTCGTCACTGTAGCTGTGCACATGTTATGTAGATTAGTCATTTCTGGGACATCAGAAGGCACTATGAGGCGGTATGGTAGGCACGTTGTTGTTTTTTTGTATGAGCCCTACTTTTTATCTCCACCCCAAAAACCTTTCCTTTGTCGTATGCGTTTGTATAATTAAAAGTATTATTTATAACGGATTCAAAGAAGGCGTGAATAAATAGGTCCACACACAATTGCTAAGTAAATACAGATAGTTTACCCAAAGGGGTTGTCCACCACCGGAAAACTGAGGTAAGACAGGTGAATACTCTCCCCAGGTAAGCCAGGTGAATACTCTCCCCAGGTAAGACAGGTGAATACTCTCCCCAGGTAAGACAGGTGAATAACTCTCCCCAGGTAAGACAGGTGAATACTCTCCCCAGGTAAGCCAGGTGAATACTCTCCCCATGTAAGACAGGTGAATACTCTCCCCAGGTAAGCCAGGTGAATACTCTCCCCATGTAAGACAGGTGAATACTCTCCCCAGGTAAGCCAGGTGAATACTCTCCCCAGGTAAGCCAGGTGAATACTCTCCCCAGGTAAGCCAGGTGAATACTCTCCCCAGGTAAGCCAGGTGAATACTCTCCCCAGGTAAGACAGGTGAATACTCTCCCCAGGTAAGACAGGTGAATACTCTCCCCAGGTAAGACAGGTGATTACTCTCTCCAGGTAAGACAGGTGATTACTCTCTCCAGGTAAGACAGGTTAATACTCAGCTGCTTTTTTATGCTTTGTTTGTTTACTTACTTATTTGCATTTTTTAATATGTATCTTTTCCACTTAAAGGGAATGTCCACTAACGGACAACTGATGACTTATCCACCTGATAGGTCATAAGTATATAATCTGTGGGGGTCCGACACCCCGCACCAATCAGCTACTCTGGTGGCCTCCCGGCATCAGATGTCCATGCCGGAAGCAGTTGGCTCAGGTCACGGAATAGCACCAGAGCTGCAGTACTGCGACTGTGCAATGACATCCAATTCCCGTAGGCCACTGGAGCAGCTGATCGGTGCAGGGGTCGGACCCCACAGATCATATACTGATGACCTATCTGGTGGATAAGTCATCACTTGTTCGGTAGTGGACATCACCTTTAAGTGCAAAAGATACATATTAAAAAAATGCAAATAAGTAAGCAAACAGACAAACCATAAAAAAGCAGCTGAGTATTCACCTGGCTTACCTGGGGAGAGTATTCACCTGGCTTACCTGGGCAGAGTATTCACCTGGATTACCTAGGGAGAGTATTCATCTGGTTTACCTAGGGAGAGTATTCACCTGGCTTAACTAGGGAGAGTATTCACCTGGCTTATCTGGGGAGAGTATTCACCTGGCTTATCTGGGGAGAGTATTCACCTGGCTTATCTGGGGAGAGTATTCACCTGGCTTATCTGGGGAGAGTATTCACCTGGCTTATCTGGGGAGAGTATTCACCTGGCTTACCTGGGAAGAGAATTCGCCTGACTTACCTAGGGAGAGCATTCATCTGGTTTACCTGGGGAGAGTATTCGCCTGACTTACCTGGGGAGAGCATTCATCTGGTTTACCTGGGGAGAGTATTCGCCTGACTTACCTGGGGAGAGTATTCGCCTGACTTACCTAGGGAGAGCATTCATCTGGTTTACCTGGGGAGAGTATTCATCTGGTTTACCTGGGTAGAGTATTCACCTGGCTTACCTAGGGAGAGTATTCACCTGGCTTACCTAGGGAGAGTCCACTGTTTTATAACATCCAGAAGATCCAATGAGAGTAGTGCAGGGGTCCTGGACACTTCAATGTAACATTTCTTAATGTTTCTTATTAGGGTATGTGCACACGATAACGTCAATTACGGCTGAAATTACGGAGCTGTTTTCAGGAGAAAACAGCTCCTGCATTTTAGACGTACTTGCTCGTAATCGCGTTTTGCGGGGCGTCCATTACGGACGTAATTTAGAGCTGTTCTTCATTGGATTCAATGAAAAATGGTTCCAATTACGTCCCAAGAAGTGTCCTGCACTTCTTTGACGAGGCTGTTATTTTACGCGTCGTCTTGCCGACGTATTGGAGCCGTGTTTTCAGGCGTAATTGGAGGCGTAAATGCCTCGTAAAAAGAAGTGCATGTCACTTCTTCAGCCGTTTTTGGAGCAGTTTTTCATTGACTCAATAAAAATACAGCTCCAGAAACGGCCGTAAAAAAAAAACGCAGCAGAAAACGCAAGTTGCTTAAAAAACGGCTGAAAATCAGGGGCTGTTTTCGCTTAAAAACAGCTCTGTATTTTACAGCCGTTTTTGGTTTGCCGTGTGAACATCCCCTTAGAGCTAAGATAAAGACGGCTACATCTGAATAATATCACTAGTGTGTAAATATATCTGTTAGGCTGAGTTTACACGGGGCGGATACGCAGCGTAAAAGCACGCAGCGTATCCTCCCTGTGCGCCACAGGGAATTCCGAGCGAAAAACCGCACCAAACTGTGGTGCAGTTTTTCGCCAAGAATATCCGCTGTGGAAAACTGCAGCATTTACAGCCTCCCGGGATAATGTTTTACTCCATGTGACCACCGCTACAACCTGTGATTGGCTGCAGCGGTCACATGGGATGAAACGTCATCCCAGGAGGCCGCTCTGGAGGAAGGAACACAGACTTCTGGTTTTATTTTTTTTGAAATTGCGTTTTTTGTGGCGGAATCGCTGCGAACGCGCTGAAAAAACGCAACAAATGCTATTTCAATTCAATGGGGAAAACACGCAACGAATAAGCAGCGATTACACAAATACAATTGACCTGTTGCAGAATAAAACTCTGCACCGCAGGTCAATTTCTGAGCGTTTGTTTTTTCTCGCTTAGGATTTCCGCAGCGTGTGGATGAGATCTGCTTTATCTCATCCACTTTGCTGCTACTGTATTTGCTGCAGATTTTCTGCAACTAATTCCGTTGCGGAAAAACCGCAGTATTTACGTAACGTGAACTGACCCTTATATAGTGGATAAATAATACTGCCATGCCATGACTCAATACTGCTATCATAAAATGCCTGCATAAGGCCCTGTTCACACAGGGTGTTTTTGACACATTTTTGGACGCCGAAACCGATTTCATGGGAGGTGGAGGCGTTTTTTTCACGCGACCTGAAAAAATAACTTGCGGGAAAAAAGAAGTGACATGCCCTATCTTGACGCGTTTTCCGCCTCAAAAACCCCAGTGAAATCAATGGGAGACGAAAAAAAAACGCCAAATGTCTGACACGTTTTTTGACGCGTTTTATAGTAAAAACTGCTCGCAGTATTTTCCTTTGCCACTTGAAGAAAGAGGTAAGAAAATGCAGCAATATTCGCAGCAAAAAACACGGCAAAAAACGCCATTGGTGCAAAACCACTTCAAAAGAACAGGAGCTGATATTTACAGGCACAATTTCCTGCCTGCAAAAAAAAAAAACTCTGTGTGAACAGGGCCTAAAAACGTTCAGTGACTAAATGTTTCCAAACAGTAAATGAATAATAGCACCATGCAAAGACGAAATAATTCTGCCATATCGTGACAAAATACAGAGCACTACAGTGATCAAATATTACTGGTGAATGGCTTCTTCACAATGATTGTCAATGGTATATATCCTGTCCATGCCGGTGATATATACAGTATAATGATGGTCAATGGTATATATCCTGTCCATGCCGGTGATATATACAGTATAATGATGGTCAATGGTATATATCCTGTCCATGCCGGTGATATATACAGTATAATGATGGTCAATGGTATATATCCTGTCCATGCCGGTGATATATACAGTATAATGATGGTCAATGGTATATATCCTGTCCATGCCGGTGATATATACAGTATAATGATGATCAATGGTATATATCCTGTCCATGCCGGTGATATATACAGTATAATGATGGTCAATGGTATATATCCTGTCCATGCCGGTGATATATACAGTATAATGATGGTCAATGGTATATATCCTGTCCATGCCGGTGATATATACAGTATGATGATGGTCAATGGTATATATCCTGTCCATGCCGGTGATATATACAGTATGATGATTGTCAATGGTATATATCCTGTCCATGCCGGTGATATATACAGTATGATGATGGTCAATGGTATATATCCTGTCCATGCCGGTGATATATACAGTATGATGATGGTCAATGGTATATATCCTGTCCATGCCGGTGATATATACAGTATAATGATGGTCAATGGTATATATCCTGTCCATGCCGGTGATATATACAGTATAATGATGGTCAATGGTATATATCCTGTCCATGCCGGTGATATATACAGTATAATGATGGTCAATGGTATATATCCTGTCCATGCCGGTGATATATACAGTATAATGATGGTCAATGGTATATATCCTGTCCATGCCGGTGATATATACAGTATAATGATGGTCAATGGTATATATCCTGTCCATGCCGGTGATATATACAGTATAATGATGGTCAATGGTATATATCCTGTCCATGCCGGTGATATATACAGTATAATGATGGTCAATGGTATATATCCTGTCCATGCCGGTGATATATACAGTATAATGATGATCAATGGTATATATCCTGTCCATGCCGGTGATATATACAGTATAATGATGGTCAATGGTATATATCCTGTCCATGCCGGTGATATATACAGTATAATGATGGTCAATGGTATATATCCTGTCCATGCCGGTGATATATACAGTATAATGATGGTCAATGGTATATATCCTGTCCATGCTGGTGATATATACAGTATAATGATGGTCAATGGTATATATCCTATCCATGCCGGTGATATATACAGTATAATGATGGTCAATGGTATATATCCTGTCCATGCCGGTGATATATACAGTATAATGATGGTCAATGGTATATATCCTGTCCATGCC
This sequence comes from Rhinoderma darwinii, assembly GCF_050947455.1. Lineage (NCBI taxonomy): Eukaryota > Metazoa > Chordata > Amphibia > Anura > Rhinodermatidae > Rhinoderma > Rhinoderma darwinii. The sequence goes on along the minus strand of NC_134688.1, from coordinate 17,140,780 downwards.
GGTGATATATACAGTATAATGATGATCAATGGTATATATCCTGTCCATGCCGGTGATATATACAGTATAATGATGGTCAATGGTATATATCCTGTCCATACCAGTGATATATACAGTATAATGATGGTCAATGGTATATATCCTGTCCATGCCAGTGATATATACAATATAATGATGGTCAATGGTATATATCCTGTCCATGCCAGTGATATATACCCAGTGCCGAACCTGCCATGAGGCCAGGTGAGCCGACGGCCTCAGGCGGCACCACCTACCCAAACGGGGGGGGGGCGACATTTTCAGCCCGGGACTGGACCGGGGGGAGGGGCCATGCAGACGCGCCGAACGTCTGTAATACTCCTCCTCCTCTCTGACGCTGTACACAGTACATACAGCCAGAGAGGAGCAAGTCTGCAGGAGGAGCGACGAGCAGCACCAGCACCACGAGGTAAGTGCCTGCCTTGCTGGGACCGGGATGTGAGTATACTGCAGGGGGGCATTTTACCGACAGCAGAGGGCTCTATGGGGCTGGAATAATCCACCCCATAGAGCCCTCACATCACTATAATGGAACGATTAGTGTGGGTGGGGGAGGGTCTGAGCGTCTGACTTACTGCAGAGAGCTCTATAGGGGGGATTCTGCCCCCACTTTAGAGCAGTCAGATGCTCAGACCCCCCTAACCTTCCAGTATAGTAACTAGTCAGGGCTCTATGGTGGGGGGATGATTCCCCCCTATAGAGCCCTCTGCTGTCAGTAAATGTATATAGCGCTGTATCCTGTATCCGTCAGGTCAGCAGGTCCTGCAGGATCGAGCTGTTACCGATCACATCTAAGTTCATAACTTAGATGTGATCGGTAATAGGCGACCTAATGGATTCAGGTCTCAGCGCAATATACAGATGCTCTGTATACAGGATACAAAGCAGCTGTATCTCAAAAAGTACAAATCATTTTCAATAAAAAGTAATTAAAACTTGCACCAATCGCAGTAATAGATATCTTTATATATCATACTGACATGTCCAAAGTTTTCATCGGTGGGGGACCGAGCACTGAGGCCCCCACCGATCGCTAAAACGAAGCAGCAGAAGTGCTCGGGTGAGCGTTGTTCCGCTTCATTTATGATCGACTTTCAGCCGAGTGAGCGGTGTACGGACTCCTAGACTTTCTATTGAGCCTGTACACTGCTCCAAGGAAAGCCAAACAGAATTGAAGCGGCACACCGCTCACCCGAGCACTTCTGCTGCTTCGTTTTAGCGACTAGTGGGGGGTCTCAGTGTTCGGACCCCACTGATCAAAACTTCTGACATGTCAAAAGTTTTTTAAAAAGTTGTTACACTTTGAAGAGAACCTTTCACCTGCCCACAGATTTGCATTTGAGTACAGCATGTAATGGTCAGGGCTGCACAAACTCTGGGGCACTTTATATATTTTTTTCCTACCCTCTTTCCTTACTTAGATATCGGTGCCGTAATGTTTGGCGCCGATATTTAAATAACCCCATGAACTGCCAATGGGGCGGTAATTGGCAAGGGGGCGTGTAACATCGCTGTGACACTGTCCAATCCGCTACGGACAATGTCAACAGCAAGAGCTGGAGAGAGGAGAGCATGTGCGCGCGCACGCTCTCACTCTTCAGCTCTCGGCAGGCAAGTACAAGACTGTGATCTCAGGTGAGAGATCAGTCTTGTCGTCCTTGTCTGCCGAGAGCTAAAGAGTGAGAGCGTGCGTGCACGCACAGCTCCGATGCCATGAAACAGAAGAAGAAGAATTCACACTCTTTTTCTGTTCCTCAGTGGTGGCGGAGCTGCGCGCTCGCGCGAACGCGCTCTCTGTCCAGCTCTTGCTCTGAAACTGTCTGTAGCTGATTGGACAGTGTCACAGCGATGTTACACGCCCCCTTGCCAATTACCTCCCCATTGACAGTTCAGGGGGTTATTTAAATATCGGGCACCAAATATTACAGCACCGATATCTAAATAACGAAGGAGGCTAGGAAAAAAATGTAAAGTGCCCCAGAGTTTGTGCGGCCCGGCCCATTACCTACTGCACTCAGCTGCACATGTATGGGGAGGTGAAAGGTTCTCTTTAAAAGAAAGGTGTTATAATTATTTTTTTTTTATTTGATATGTTTTATTTTATGGGCCTAATTTTTCTTATTATTTTAATATGTTCCCGAAGGTAGCTATTTATTCATATGTCTGTGGGGGCAGCCAGCTTTATTTTTCATACTGCTAATTTTTGTTTTGCAGGTTCCGCTGGACCATTTGGACTACGTCGTAGATTCGTTGGACTACTTCGCTGATTTAAGCTTTTTTTCTTTTTTTTTTTAATAAAATGGTTAAAGTGGATTGTGTGGAAGAGTTGTCATTTCAATAAAATAAATGTCTTTATGTCTCTGTTTTTTAATACTTCATTACCGCCTTAGTAATGGCTGCTGTCTGATTGAGAGCGTCCATTACTAAGAAGGGGCTTAGTGTTAGCCAGTAATAAGGCTATCACTAACCCCTATTATTACCCCGGTACCCACCGCCACCAGGCCCTTCCCAGCCTGATAATACCAGCCTGCGGCCTAAAAGTCATTTCAGATGGCCAGGTACTGAATCGTACTCGACTCTTCCCGGTATCCCTGGCGGCAGTGGGAACCGGGGTAATAATAGGGGTTAGTGATAGCCTTTTTACTGGCTAATGCTAAGCCCCAGCCTTAGTAATTGAGCGCTGTCAATCAGACAGCTGCCATTACTAAGGCCATAATAAAGTATTAAAAAAAAACAGACATAAGATTTTTTTTTTATTGAAATCAAAACTCCCCCAAGCAACCCTCTTTCACAATTTTTTTTTTTTTTAAAGTAGATCATTGAAGTAGTCCAATGAATCTACGACGTAGTCCAAACGGTCCAGCGGAACCCACCAAAAGAAAGTTAGCAGTATAAAATGTAAAAAAAATAATAATTTGCCACAATAGAAACCCCTGCTCCGCCGTTTGCTCTTGTAGGCCACAGCCTGGTTTAGGCCTGAGGCCTACAAGAGATCGGGAGCACGCTGATGACGTCAACTGCCCGGCACGATGACATCACTGCATCATGCCGACCACGCCGGGCCACTGAACTCGGTTAAAAAATCATAAGTCATGACCTGCCTAGGTAGAGTCGTGTGTTAACCTTAAACCATACTATCCCCCACCCCCATTTAGTAACGACACATGACACCGAGGTTGGATGTGAAATGGCCACAGCAGCCGTTTATTAATTTCACAGTTTTATAAAAACAATTTAAATCCGAAACATTCGGATAACTAGTTAGGAATCCACCAGAGAATTCCTCCTAATAATTCACATGACCCAACATGGGTCAGAATCATAAATAACCATTAAACGTTAACATTAACCCGAGCAGAGGAAGTCCTTGAAGCCCCTTCAGATGTTCCTTTCAAGAACACACCGAATTAGCCATCTGCAAACCACTAATTACCTCCAGCCGTAAACCAGCTCGGAAGCACCGTTCACCTCTGCAGATGGCTCCACCCACTAGAAGTCCACTTCAAGGGGATAACACCCGTTGAAGCCCTCAAGTGATATACCGACCACTAGAAGTCCACTTCAAAGGGATAACACCCGATGAAGCCTTCAAGTGACATACCTTCTACCAGAAGACCACTTCAAAGGGATAACACCCGATGAAGTCTTCAACCATGTACCTTTTTTGGGGGACGCATACCCCCGATGCGACCCCCCCACCATTTTGTACTGACTGGCCTCAAGGACTCCCCCCGCCAGCTGCCATGACAACAGAACCTACTCCGGAAAAAAGAAAAACATGTTAAATAAACACACAAAATAAAACACAACGCTCATATACGGACGTACAGAAGACCTAAGGAGTAACAAAACAAGGGTGGGAGGGTGGGAGCTTTGCTTCTTGTGTACTACTCCTCCCGCTGCTTCCGGCTCAATGCCGAGAAACAGCGGGAAGCGCAGTAACGGCCCCCCGTCCCCCCTAGCTCCTCCCCGTCCCTCCTTCAGCTTCTTCACCTTTCCCTCACCTCTTAACATTAACCCTTTCCCTACCAGGACGGTCATGTCGGCTTCCCTCAAGCCTGCAGCTGCGTCCAGCCTCTTCTTGACCTGCCTAGGTAGAGTCGTGTGTTAACCTTAAACCATACTATCCCCCACCCCCATTTAGTAACGACACATGACACCGAGGTTGGATGTGAAATGGCCACAGCAGCCGTTTATTAATTTCACAGTTTTATAAAAACAATTTAAATCCGAAACATTCGGATAACTAGTTAGGAATCCACCAGAGAATTCCTCCTAATAATTCACATGACCCAACATGGGTCAGAATCATAAATAACCATTAAACGTTAACATTAACCCGAGCAGAGGAAGTCCTTGAAGCCCCTTCAGATGTTCCTTTCAAGAACACACCGAATTAGCCATCTGCAAACCACTAATTACCTCCAGCCGTAAACCAGCTCGGAAGCACCGTTCACCTCTGCAGATGGCTCCACCCACTAGAAGTCCACTTCAAGGGGATAACACCCGTTGAAGCCCTCAAGTGATATACCGACCACTAGAAGTCCACTTCAAAGGGATAACACCCGATGAAGCCTTCAAGTGACATACCTTCTACCAGAAGACCACTTCAAAGGGATAACACCCGATGAAGTCTTCAACCATGTACCTTTTTTGGGGGACGCATACCCCCGATGCGACCCCCCCACCATTTTGTACTGACTGGCCTCAAGGACTCCCCCCGCCACCGCGAAACAGGCCTTGACCACCTTAAGCCTGTGAGTTCCTCCACACCACCACCGCCCTTTCTATGCCTTCTGCTATAGCCAAGCTCCAAATATCAATGCCAACCTCGGTCAGATGAACCCCGTCACTCCTCCAGAAATTCCCCAATCCTGACTCCAAATCCCTATGCCTCACGCAAATGCCCCCGTTCTTTGCCACAAAACGGGACACCGCCCGGTTAACTTTTATCCGAGCCTTATTGACTCTCTCCACCGATCTAGCTAACCGCCAATGCTTCCTTGGGACTATGTCCGACCACACTACCACCAACTTGGGATAAGATACCCACAAACACAACAAATCATGTTTGATATCCCGCACCAACTCACGAAAAGGGCGGACTCCTAAGTCATTCCCACCCACGTGCAACACTAAAACCTCCGGAACCCTATCAAGCCGCACATATGTCTGGAATTCCGCCAACACCCTGTTCCACGACATACCTCTAAACCCCAGCCAATGCACAACCGCATCCTGTCGCGGAATGCGCAACTGGCGACCATCCGGGCGGACGTCCGCCCTCAAAGCCCCCCAGTGCACGTACGAATGACCCATCAACCACACCAGACAAGGAGGCGAATCTGAAACGGAAAACACAGTTAGGCACCACCATATACATTTGCAAGCATAAACAACAAAATTACAACATATGGGGGCGGACATAGGACTTAAACCTTTTAGACTCCCAACGACCAATACGCCTCACCCCCTCATCATCCAACCCCCAGCGCCCTGCTTCCGTTGCTGCGCCAATCCGGAAGGAATGAGATGAATATGAGCCTGCTGCAACCCCAACCGCCGTCAAACATTTTTTAAAAACAGCTCCAAACTGAAACCTGGACAAGAACGACCCGTCCACATGACATAACAAAGGCAAATCTGGAGACCCCCTGTTTTTTGTAAAACCACGCATGCACTCTACTGGGCACATGACCGACCCCGGGAGAGCGAACAAAACTATCAGTTTTCCCTTCCCTAATTGGTCAGTTTTTGATCTACGCAACCATACCTCCAACCGATCTGCAAAAAGGCTCACCTCCCCAGATCTCAGCCCCCCTGCCTGTTTAGTACTTGGCGACACCAACTCACCTATTCTAAATGCTCCGAAGAACGCCAACGAGAAAGCCAACCGAAACAAATCCATTTCATCTGAAGAACGACATACCGATGCCAATGAACCACCCAACAAGCCCAGCAAAGCAAACGACACCGGCCTTCTACTATCCGCCTCCACCCTACCTCTGCGCAACCCCTTCAAAGCCTGCGATACCAGAAATTCCTTCGATACATCCCGCAAGCCCCGCAACTTAAGCCCAAACGCCACCGCGGATATAAACCGGTTCACCTTCGCTACTGAAAACCCCGCCTCCCAGGCATCCCCTAACCAATACAAAAGTGCCACCAACCTGTCTCTATCCGTATTGACATCACCCAACTCTCTTACCCACTCCTCCCACTGCCTCCAACAAGCAGCATAAGCCCTCCACGTCGTGCCCGCCAAAGACCTTTGTAACAGCTGCTCTACGGGACCGATACCAGATCCCATAGATGATCCGGACACGCCAAACCAATACGTTCCGCTCCCGGAGCCAATTGCCGAAACCGGTCCCACTGCGAGCGAGAAAGAGCATCAGCAACACAATTCCGTACACCCGGGACATGCACCGCCACCACCCACGCGTTCAGCGACAAACACACCAACACTAAATGTCGCAACAATTGAACTACCGGAGGAGAGGACGCCGTGATGTTATTAATGGCAAGCACCACACCCATGTTGTCGCAGTAAAAACGGACCTTCTTATCCCTGAGCCTGTCCCCCCAAATGGTAGCCGCCACCACGATGGGAAACAGCTCGAGCAGGGCCAGATTCCGCGTCAATCCACTGGACACCCAGCTAGCCGGCCATTGACCTGCGCACCACGGACCTCCCCCGTAAGCTCCAAAGCCACCCGCCCCAGCCGCATCCGTGAAAATATTCAGATCACTCGTATCCTGCGCTGGGGCCATCCATAGCGAGCGACCATTGTACTGGCCCAAGAAGTCATCCCAAACCTGAAGATCAGCTCGGTGCTCCTCCTTGAGCCTCACAAAATGATGCGGCGCCCGCACTCCCGCCGTTGCCGCCGCCAACCTTCTACCAAACACCCTCCCCATCGGCATAATCCGGCAGGCGAAATTCAACTTCCCCAGCAGCGACTGAAGCTCCCTCAACGACATTTTCTTCCTTCTACAAGCCCGTCGCACCTCCAGCCTCAAAGCACCCAGCTTATCCGCCGGGAGCCGACACTCCATTGCCACCGAGTCAATTTCGATTCCCAAGAAACAAATCGTCGCTACCGGGCCCTCCGTTTTTTCCGGCGCCAAAGGGATCCCAAAATCCCTCGCCACCTTCTGCAGGGCATGAAGCAAGTTACCGCAAACCGGCGAACCCCCCGGGCCAACGCACAAAAAATCATCTAAGTAATGGATCAATGAATCGACCCCGGATACTCCCCTCGTTACCCACTCCACGAAGCTACTAAACGCCTCGAAGTATGCACAAGAAAGAGAACACCCCATCGGAAGGCACCGATCCACGTAAAAGGCCCCATTCCAAAAACAGCCCAACAGCCGTTGGCTTTCTGGATGCACCGGCAACAACCTGAACGCCGCCTCGATGTCGGTTTTTGCTAGCAGCGCCCCCGGACCCGCAGCCCGCACTAACCCCACCGCCTTATCGAATGAGGTATAAACTACGGAACACAACTCGTGATCAATCCCGTCGTTTACCGACGAACCTTTGGGATACGATAAATGTTGAATCAAACGAAACTTTCCGGGCTCGCGTTTAGGGACAATACCCAAAGGGGACACAACTAAATCTTTCACCGGCGACTCCACAAATGGCCCCGACATGCGCCCCAACGAAACTTCTTTTAACAACTTTTCCGACACGACTTCCGCATGCACGTAAGCCGATTTTAAATTTCTCCGCGTAACCGGAACCTCATAAGGAGGCGGAGGAATAACAAAACCAACACTAAACCCTTCATAAAGCAACTTAGCCGCCGCCCTATCCGGATACTCATTTAGATAAGGGGCCATCCTTTCCACCCTCACCGGCGACACCCCCTTGACCAGCCCCGTGCTGGTTCCCGGACCTCTTTTTACGCAGACATTTTGCCGCCCCGTGTGATGCACCATTACACTCGGAGCACACGTGCTTGAACTTGCACGTGGCCCCGAACTTACACTGGCCTTTATTGAATTGCCAGCAAAACCCCGCCTTTCCCCCGCCACTTGGTCCACTCTGACTAGTCTGGCCTCCCTGGCCACCGCTCCCGGGAAAGGGCTGCCTAACCGGAACCGTAACCCGTAACCAGAGAGCAATATCCTTCTGGTCCCACCGAATCGCCGGCCGAACCGCCTTCCGCTGACGGAATTGCTCATCATATCGCAGCCACGCCTGACCCCCATACGCCCTATGAGCCTCCCCAATAGCATCAAAATAACAAAATAACGCCGAACAATTTTCCGGCGCCTTTTCCCCTATCACACTAGCCAATATGGCGAACGCCTGCGACCAATTAACGAACGTCTGCGGGATAAGCCTATACCGCCGCCGTTCCTCCTCGTCCTTTTTACTCTCATCCCGCTTGCTCTTATCCAAATTGAATTTAGCCAGCGGCAAGAGAGAAAAAATTTCAACATATTCATCTTTCCAGATCCGATCACGCACCTCCTGCTTTAAATGCGCCCCCAACGGACCCTCAAAACAAACATACACCTCCCCCCGAGCACGATCGTCCATGCGCACTCGATCGCCGTCCTTCTGTGCCTCAGTCTGCACCGACACCGCGACCGCCTCTCTAACCGCCACCACAGGACGCGCCTGCAACGATCCCACTTCCCTGGGGCCTTCCCAAACTACCGCAGGGGACACTTCCGTTACTACCGGCGCCGCGGCCCTATCCAGGCGCCCCACCAGCTCCCGTAAGCAACCCACTAAATCTGCCAAACCCGCTCCGTCGCGTCCGCCCGCGCCACTACCGGCCCCCGATGCTATGCTAGCAGCCCCCCCGCCGACACCCGACATAAAAATCGCTGGATAAGACAATAAAGGAGTTATACACTCACCGGGCTGCACAGGCGCTGTGTTCCCGTCAGCCGGACCATCCTGACCTCGACGATAGACGTCCAGTTCACCTTCCTCCAGTTCTTCTCTCGCCGACGACTGTCCCTCCCAACGACCTCTTCGGAAAGGGGATGAGGACGCGCTGACCGATGGGCCGGCAACCTGCCGCCCGACCGCCGGGACCCAGACTTCCGACCGGACCTGTTGCCTCGACGTCGCTGCAGATCTAGTCGTCCGTCTAGACGATCCTGACGAAGCCTGCCCCCTGGCCGGAACATCACCATGCGGGGCGGCCGTACCTTGCTCTTGACATCTTCCATCTGATGGGGGAGGGGTGACAGGGAGCCCGGCCTGCGACTCCCTGCTTACCGCCGGACCCCGTCGCGGCCTGGGATTCCTGCCAGGACGCAGGGCCTGGGAAGGGGCGGTCCTCCCAGCTGCCTGGCCTGCAGCGTCCGGGATCGGGCTCCCTCTGCGACGCCGTGTCCGCGGGACTACCTCCGGACTCAGGCGCTCTGGAGGTCGGGACCGCCGAGAGGGACGGGTCGACACAGCCTGCATCGCCGTCACCCCTGCTACCGCTCTCTGCCTGCCCAGCGCAGGAGCGGTTGTTCCCGACTCCCCCCCCGCCGCCATAGCCATGCTCGTAGGGGGGCCGGGGGAGGGGAGCCTGTCCCTTACAACAGACCCCGAACGCCGTGCCCGACGTGGCGAAACGGCGTCCGGGATCCGCGTTAATGCAGCCACGGTCTCCTCCAGCCATCCGGGACCGTGGTGCACAGCAGCGGCACGCAGCCGCTCTAAAATCAGGGCCTCTGCCATACTAAAAAGCCGGGCAACGGGGAGCTTTGCTTCTTGTGTACTACTCCTCCCGCTGCTTCCGGCTCAATGCCGAGAAACAGCGGGAAGCGCAGTAACGGCCCCCCGTCCCCCCTAGCTCCTCCCCGTCCCTCCTTCAGCTTCTTCACCTTTCCCTCACCTCTTAACATTAACCCTTTCCCTACCAGGACGGTCATGTCGGCTTCCCTCAAGCCTGCAGCTGCGTCCAGCCTCTTCTATTAGGTAATAAAAAGGGGGCATAGAAGACGTTAAACCATTTTCAGTGTTAATGCTGCGTTGCTGATCTATGATACTAAAGTAATACAGTAAGAAGAATTCTTTAAATCTTCTCTATACATTAAACAGCACTTTACAAATAAACAACAAATGTTTTCCTATTTAATTTTTTTTTATATATTGCGTGTTTGATGTGTAAAGGTAGTAATGAGAAAACTCCGATAGATTGGGGGGGGGGGGGCGCCTTTTTATAGTTCGCCTCAGGCAGCAGAGGGGCTAGGTTCACCCATGTATATACAGTATAATGATGGTCAATGCTATAGTCAGTTGTATACAGTTTTTTGCAGTCAGTGAAATACACAGCGCCTCATGCAGTTTACAGATATTTGTGGCAAAGACCGAAAACAGAAAAGATCATCTAGTACAAAAATTATTAGTAGATACCCACAGAGACACACTGGAGATATACGTAGTATATACAGCGGCGACAGCGTAGTGGTCATTTGGTCAGTAGAATATACAGTGACCAGGCGATGGGGATCACTGATATATGTAGTGCCTAGAAAGAGTTAGCCAGTGGTCTATACAATCAGTATCTAGTGGTATAGACAATTTTGGTAACCAGTGGTATATACAGTACAGTGTACAATCAATGATGTCTGGTTCTATATTCAATTTTGTTAACCAGAGGTTTATCCTTCCCTATATTATTCTCTAGGGGCCAGTGCACTGACTGTCTGGTGTCCTCTAGGAAGCTACCAATATTTTCATTAAGTAGAAGTGAACAAATCCTTTACATTTACTTTTAAAAGTTGCAATAACACAAAGTTTCAGTTTTAACCGGAGTGCTCCTTTTAATATATAAATAATACAGGACCTACTTACAATTTTTTGTTAAGCCCTCTTCACATGGCGTAAATTAGACGCATTTTTGACGTGTTTCACGAGCAAGAGAAGTGTAAAAAACGCACGATTTAAGCTTTCCATTGACATAATTTGGAAAGTACATTATTAATGCATACAATCCATCTTTAAGCTCTCCTGTGTGGTAAAGTATAGAGGATCTGTCCGTTCTCCTGTGTGCTGTAGTATAGAGGATCCGTCAGCTCTCCTGTGTGATTTAGTATAGAGGATCTGTCAGCTCTCCTGTGTGGTGTAGTATAGAGTATCTGGCAGCTCTCCTGTGTGGTGTAGTGTAGAGGAACTGTCAGCTCTCCTGTGTGGTGTAGTATAGAGGAACTGTCAGTGCTCCTGTGTGGTGTAGTATAGAGGATCTGTCAGCTCTCCTGTGTGATGTAGTATAGAGGAGCTGTCAGTTCTCCTGTGTGGTGTAGTATAGAGGAGCTGTCAGCTCTCCTGTGTGGTGTAGTATAGAGGATCTGTCAGCTCTCCTGTGTGGTGTAGTATAGAGAATCTGTTAGTTCTCCTGTGTGGTGTACTATAGAGGATCTATCAGCTCTCCTGTGTGGTGTATAGAGCAGCTGTCAGCTCTCCTGTGTGGTGTAGTATAGAGGATCTCTCAGCTCTCATGTGTGGTGTAGTATAGAGGCTCTGTCAGCTCTCCTGTGTGGCAAAGTATAGAGGATCTGTCCGTTCTCCTGTGTGCTGTAGTATAGAGGATCCGTCAGCTCTCCTGTGTGATTTAGTATAGAGGATCTGTCAGCTCTCCTGTGTGGTGTAGTTTAGAGGAACTGTCAGCTCTCCTGTGTGGTGTAGTATAGAGGAACTGTCAGTGCTCCTGTGTGGTGTAGTATAGAGGATCTGTCAGCTGTCCTGTGTGGTGTAGTATAGAGGAGCTGTCAGTTCTCCTGTGTGGTGTAGTATAGAGGAGCTGTCAGCTCTCCTTTGTGGTGTAGTATAGAGGATCTGTCAGCTCTCCTGTGTGGTGTAGTATAGAGAATCTGTTAGTTCTCCTGTGTGGTGTAGTATAGAGGATCTATCAGCTCTCCTGTGTGGTGTATAGAGCAGCTGTCAGCTCTCCTGTGTGGTGTAGTATAGAGGATCTGTCAGTTCTCCTGTGTGGTGTAGTATAGATGACCTTTCATGTGTGGTGTAGTATAGAGGACCTGTCAGTTCTCCTGTGTCGTGTGGTGTGGTATAGTGGATCTGTCAGTTCTCCTGGGTGGTGTAGTATAGAGGATCTGTCAGCTCTCCTGTGTGGTGTAGCATAGAGGATCTGTCAGCTCTCCTGTGGGGTGTATAGAGGAGCTGTCAGCTCTCCTGTGTGTAGTATAGAGGATCTGTCAGTTCTCCTGTGTGGTGTAGTATAGATGACATGTCAGCTCTCATGTGTGGTGTAGTATGGAGGACCTGTCAGTTCTGCTGTGTGGTGTAGTATAGAGGACCTGTCAGCTCTCCTGGGTAGTGCAGTATAGAGGAGCTGTCAGCTCTTCTGTGTGGTGTAGTATAGAGGAGTTGTCAGTTCTTTTGTGTGGTGTAGTATAGATGAGTTGTCAGTTCTCCTGTGTGGTGCAGTATCAAGGATCTGTCAGCTCTCCTGTGTGGTGTAGTATAGAGGATCTGTCAGTTATACTGTTTGATGTAGTATAGAGGATCTGTCAGCTCACTTGTGTGGTGTATTATAGAGGATCTGTTAGCTCTCCTGTGTGGTGTAGTATAGAAGATCCGTCAGTTCTCCTGTGTGGTGTAGTATAGAGGAGTTGTCAGTTCTCCTGTGTGGTGTAGTATAGAGGATCTGTCAGCTCTCCTGTAAGGTGTAGTATAGAGGGTCTGTCAGTTCTCTTATATGGTGTAGTATAGAGGATCTGTCAGCTCTCCTGTGTGGTGTAGTATAGAGGATCTGTCAGTTCTCCTGTGTGGTGTAGTATAGAGGGTCTGTCAGTTCTCTTATGTGGTTTAGTATAGAGGATCTGTCAGCTCTCCTGTGTGGTGTAGTATAGAGGATCTGCCAGTTCTCATGTGTGGTGTAGTATAGAGGATCCATTAGTTCTCCTGTATGGTGTAGTATAGAGGAGCTGTCAGTTCTCTTATGTGGTGTAGTATAGAGGATCTGTCTGATCTCCTGTGTAGTATAGTATAGAGGATCTGTCAGCTCTCCTGTGTGGTGTAGTACAGAGGAGCTGTCAGCTCTCCTGTGTGGTGTAGTGTAGAGGATCTGTCAGCTCTCCTGTGCATTGTAGTATAGAGGATCTGTGAGCTCTCCTGTGTGGTGTAGTATAGAGGATCTATCTTCTCTCTTGTGTGGTGTAGTATAGAGGACCTCCCAGCTCTCCTGTGTGGTGTGTTATAGAGGATCTGTCAGTTCTCCTGTGTGGTGTAGTATAGAGGAGCTGTCAGCTCTCCTGTGTGGTGTAGAATAGAGGATCTGTCAGCTCTCCTGTGTGGTGTAGTATAGAGGGTCTGTCGGCGCTCGTGTGTGGTGTAGTATAGAGGATCTGTCAGCTCTCCTGTGTGGTGTAGTATAGAGGATCTGTCAGTTCTCCTGTGTGGTGTAGTATAGAGGATCCATTAGCTCTCCTGTGTGGTGTAGTATAGAGGAGCTGTCAGTTCTCTTATGTGGTGTAGTATAGAGGATCTGTCAGTTCTCCTGTGTGGTGTAGTATGGAGGATTCATTAGTTCTCCTCTGTGGTGTAGTATAGAGGATCTGTCAGCTCTCCTGTGTGGTGTAGTATAGAGGAGCTGTCAGCTCTCCTGTGTGGTGTAGTATAGAGGATCTATCTTCTCTCCTTTGTGGTGTAGTGTAGAGGATCTGTCAGCTCTCCTGTGCGGTGTAGTATAGAGGATCTGTCAGTTCTCCTGTGGGGTTTAGTATAGGGGATCTGTCAGCTCTCCTGTGTGGTGTAGTATAGAGGATCTGTCAGTTCTCCTTTGTGGTGTAGTACAGAGGATCCATTAGTTCTCCTCTGTGGTGTAGTATAGTGGATCTGTCAGCTCTCCTGTGTGGTGTAGTATAGAGGATCTATCTTCTCGCTTGTGTGGTGTAGTATAGAGGATCTGTCAGCTCTCCTGTGTGGTGTAGTATAGAGGATCTGTCAGCTCTCCTGTGTGGTGTGCTATAGAGGATCTGTCAGTTCTCCTGTGTGGTGTAGTATAGAGGATCTGTCAGCTCTCCTGTGTGGTGTAGTATAGAGGATCTGTCAGCTCTCCTGTGTGGTGTAGTATAGAGGGTCTGTCGGCTCTCGTGTGGTGTAGTATAGAGGATCCGTCAGCTCTCCTGTGTGGTGTAGTATAGAGGATCTGTCAATTCTCCTGTGTGGTGTAGTAGAGGATCCGTCAGTTCTCCTGTGTGGTGTAATATAGAGGATCTGTCACCTCTCCTGTGTGGTGTAGTATAGAGGATCTGTCAGCTCTCCTGTGTGGTGTAGTATAGAGGATCTGTCAGCTCTCCTGTGTGGTGTAGTATAGAGGATCTGTCAGCTCTCCTGTGTGGTGTAGTATAGAGGAGCCATCAGCTCTCCTGTTGTGGTGTAGTATAGAGGAGCAGTCAGCACTCCTGTGTGGTGCCGTATAGAGGATCTGTCAGTTCTCCTGTGTGGTGTAGTATAGAGGCGCTGTCAGCTCTCCTGTGTTCTTTAGTATATAGGAACTGTCAGCTCTCCTGTGTGGTGTAGTATAGTGGATAAGTTGGCTCTCCTGTGTGCTGTAGTGTATAGGAGCTGTCAGCTCTCCTGTGCGGTGTAGTATAGAGGATCTGTCAGCTCTCCTGTGTGGTGTGGTATAGAGGTTCTGTCAGTTCTCCTGTGTGGTGTAGTATAGAGGATCTGTCAGCTCTCCTGTGTGGTGTAGTATAGAGGATCTGTCAGTTATACTGTTTGATGTAGTATAGAGGATCTGTCAGCTCACTTGTGTGGTGTATTATAGAGGATCTGTTAGCTCTCCTGTGTGGTGTAGTATAGAGGATCCATTAGTTCTCCTGTGTGGTGTAGTATAGAAGATCCGTCAGTTTTCCTGTGTGGTGTAGTATAGAGGAGTTGTCAGTTCTCCTGTGTGGTGTAGTATAGAGGATCTGTCAGCTCTCCTGTGTGGTGTAGTATAGAGGATCTGTCAGTTCTCCTGTGTGGTGTAGTATAGAGGATCCATTAGTTCTCCTGTATGGTGTAGTATAGAGGAGCTGTCAGTTCTCTTATGTGGTGTAGTATAGAGGATCTGTCTGATCTCCTGTGTGGTATAGTATAGAGGATCTGTCAGCTCTCCTGTGTGGTGTAGTACAGAGGAGCTGTCAGCTCTCCTGTGTGGTGTAGTGTAGAGGATCTGTCAGCTCTCCTGTGCATTGTAGTATAGAGGATCTGTCAGCTCTCCTGTGTGGTGTAGTATAGAGGATCTATCTTCTCTCTTGTGTGGTGTAGTATAGAGGACCTCTCAGCTCTCCTGTGTTGTGTAGTATAGGGGATCTGTCAGCTCTCCTGTGTGGTGTGTTATAGAGGATCTGTCAGTTCTCCTGTGTGGTGTAGTATAGAGGAGCTGTCAGCTCTCCTGTGTGGTGTAGAATAGAGGATCTGTCAGCTCTCCTGTGTGGTGTAGTATAGAGGATCTGTCAGCTCTCCTGTGTGGTGTAGTATAGAGGATCTGTCAGTTCTCCTGTGTGGTGTAGTATAGAGGATCCATTAGCTCTCCTGTGTGGTGTAGTATAGAGGAGCTGTCAGTTCTCTTATGTGGTGTAGTATAGAGGATCTGTCAGTTCTCCTGTGTGGTGTAGTATGGAGGATTCATTAGTTCTCCTCTGTGGTGTAGTATAGAGGATCTGTCAGCTCTCCTGTGTGGTGTAGTATAGAGGAGCTGTCAGCTCTCCTGTGTGGTGTAGTATAGAGGATCTATCTTCTCTCCTTTGTGGTGTAGTGTAGAGGATCTGTCAGCTCTCCTGTGCGGTGTAGTATAGAGGATCTGTCAGTTCTCCTGTGGGGTTTAGTATAGGGGATCTGTCAGCTCTCCTGTGTGGTGTAGTATAGAGGATCTGTCAGTTCTCCTTTGTGGTGTAGTACAGAGGATCCATTAGTTCTCCTGTGTGGTGTAGTATAGAGGAGCTGTCAGTTCTCCTCTGTGGTGTAGTATAGTGGATCTGTCAGCTCTCCTGTGTGGTGTAGTATAGAGGATCTATCTTCTCGCTTGTGTGGTGTAGTATAGAGGATCTGTCAGCTCTCCTGTGTGGTGTAGTATAGAGGATCTGTCTGCTCTCCTGTGTGGTGTGCTATAGAGGATCTGTCAGTTCTCCTGTGTGGTGTAGTATAGAGGATCTGTCAGCTCTCCTGTGTGGTGTAGTATAGAGGATCTGTCAGCTCTCCTGTGTGGTGTAGTATAGAGGGTCTGTCGGCTCTCGTGTGGTGTAGTATAGAGGATCCGTCAGCTCTCCTGTGTGGTGTAGTATAGAGGATCTGTCAATTCTCCTGTGTGGTGTAGTAGAGGATCCGTCAATTCTCCTGTGTGGTGTAGCATAGAGGATCTGTCAGCTCTCCTGTGTGGTGTAGTATAGAGGAGCTGTCAGCTCTCCTGTGTGCTGTAGTATAGACGATCTATCTTCTCTCCTGTGTGGTGTAGTGTAGAGGATCTGCCAGCTCTCCTGTGTATGGTGTAGTATAGAGGATCTGTCAGATCTCCTGTGTGGTGTAGTATAGAGGATCTGTCAGCTCTCCTGTGTGGTGTAGTATAGAGGAGCCATCAGCTCTCCTGTTGTGGTGTAGTATAGAGGAGCAGTCAGCTCTCTTGTGTGGTGCCGTATAGAGGATCTGTCAGTTCTCCTGTGTGGTGTAGTATAGAGGCGCTGTCAGCTCTCCTGTGTTCTTTAGTATATAGGAACTGTCAGCTCTCCTGTGTGGTGTAGTATAGAGGATCTGTCAGTTCTCCTGTGTGGTGTAGTATAGTGGATAAGTTGGCTCTCCTGTGTGCTGTAGTGTATAGGAGCTGTCAGCTCTCCTGTGCGGTGTAGTATAGAGGATCTGTCAGCTCTCCTGTGTGGTGTGGTATAGAGGTTCTGTCAGTTCTCCTGTGTGGTGTAGTATAGAGGATCTGTCAGCTCTCCTGTGTGGTGTAGTATAGAAGACCTATCAGCTCTCCTGTGTGGTGTAGTATAGAGGATCTGTCAGCTCTCCTGTGTGGTGTGGTATAGAGGTTCTGTCAGTTCTCCTGTGCGGTGTAGTATAGAGGACCTATCAGCTCTCCTGTGTGGTGTAGTATAGAGGATCTGTCAGCTCTCCTGTGTGGTGTAGTATAGAGGATCTGTCAGCTCTCCCGTGTGGTATAGTATAGAGGACCTATCAGCTCTCCTGTGTGGTGTAGTATAGAGGATCTGTCAGCTCTCCTGTGTGGTGTAGTATAGAGGAGCTGTTTGCTCTCCTGTGTGGTGTGGTGTGGTGTAGTATAGAGGATGTGTCAGCTCTCCTGTGTGGTGTAGTATAAAGGATCTGTCAGCTCTCCTGTGTGGTGTAGTATAGAGGATCTGTCAGCTCTCCTGTGTGGTGTAGTATAAAGGATCTGTCAGCTCTCCTGTGTGGTGTAGTATAGAGGATCTGTCAGCTCTCTTGTGTGGTGTAGTATAGAGGAGCTGTCAGTTCTCCTGTGTAGTGTAGTGTAGTGTAGTATAGAGGATCTGTCAGCTCTCCTGTGTGGTGTAGTATAGAGGAGCTGTCAGTTCTCCTGTGTAGTGTAGTATGGAGAATCTGTCAGCTCTCCTGTGTGGTGTAGTATAGAGGATATGTCAGCTCTCCTGTGTGGTGTAGTATAGAGGATCTGTCAGCTCTCCTGTGTGGTGTAGTATAGAGGATCTGCCAGCTCTCCTGTGTGGTGTAGTATAGATGATCTGTCAGATCTTCTGTGTGGTGTAGTATAGAGGAGCTGTCAGTTCTCCTGTGTAGTGTAGTATAGAGAATCTATCAGCTCTCCTGTGTGGTGTAGTATAGAGGAGCTATGAGCTCTCCTGTGTGGTGTGGTGTGGTGTAGTATAGAGGAGCTATGAGCTCTCCTGTGTGGTGTAATATAGAGGATCTGTCAGTTCTCCTGTGTGGTGTAATATAGAGGATCTGTTAGATCTCCTGTGTGGTATAGTACAGAGGATCTGTCAGTTCTCCTGTGTGGTGTAGTATAGAGGATCTGTCAGCTCTCCTGTGTGGTATAGTATAGAGAAGCTGTCAGTTCTCCTGTGTGGTGTAGTATAGGGGATCTGTCAGTTCTCCTGTGCGGTGTAGTATAGAGGATGTCAGCTCTCCTGTGTGGTGTAGTATAGAGGATCTGTCAGTTCTCCTGTGTAGTGTAGTATAGAGGATCTGTCAGCTCTCCTGTGTGGTGTAGTATAGAGGATCTGTCAGCTCTCCTGTGTGGTGTAGTATAGAGGATCTGTCAGTTCTCCTGTGTGGTGTAGTATAGAGGATCTGTCAGCTCTCCTGTGTGGTGTAGTATAGAGGATCTGTCAGCTCTCCTGTGTGGTGTAGTATAGAGGAGCTGTCAGTTCTCCTGTGTAGTGTAGTATAGAGGATCTGTCAGCTCTCCTGTGTGGTGTAGTATAGAGGAGCTGTCAGTTCTCCTGTGTAGTGTAGTATAGAGGAGCTGTCAGCTCTCCTGTGTGGTGTAGTATAGAGGAGCTGTCAGTTCTCCTGTGTAGTGTAGTATAGAGGATCTGTCAGCTCTCCTGTGTGGTGTAGTATAGAGGAGCTGTCAGTTCTCCTGTGTAGTGTAGTGTAGTATAGAGGATCTGTCAGCTCTCCTGTGTGGTGTAGTATAGAGGATATGTCAGCTCTCCTGTGTGGTTTAGTATAGAGGATCTGTCAGCTCTCCTGTGTGGTGTAGTATAGAGAATCTGTCAGCTCTCCTGTGTGGTGTAGTATAGAGGATCTGCCAGCTCTCCTGTGTGGTGTAGTATAGAGGATCTGCCAGCTCTACTGTGTGGTGTAGTATAGAGGATCTGTCAGATCTCCTGTGTGGTGTGGTGTGGTGTAGTATAGAGGAGCTGTCAGTTCTCCTGTGTAGTGTAGTATAGAGGATCTGCCAGCTCTCCTGTGTGTGGTGTAGTATAGAGGATCTGTCAGATCTCCTGTGTGGTGTAGTATAGAGGAGCTGTCAGTTCTCCTGTGTAGTGTAGTATAGAGAATCTGTCAGCTCTCCTGTGTAGTGTAGTATATAGGATCTGTCAGCTCTCCTGTGTGGTGTAGTATAGAGGAGCTATCAGTTCTCCTGTGTGGTGTAGCATAGAGGAGCTATCAGCTCTTCTGTGTGGTGTAGTATAGAGGATCTGTCAGTTCTCCTGTGTGGTTTAGTATATAGGAGCTGTCAGTTATCCTGTGTGGTGTAGTATAGAGGATCTGTCAGTTCTCCTGTGTGGTGTAGTATATAGGAGCTGTCAGTTCTCCTGTGTGTTGTAGTATAGAGGATCTGTCAGCTCTCCTATGTGGTGTAGTATAGAGGAGCTGTCAGCTCTCCTGTGTGGTGTAGTATAGAGGATCTGTCAGCTCTCCTGTGTGGTATAGAATAGAGGAGCTCTCAGCTCTCCTGTGTGTTGTAGTATAGAGGATCTGTCAGCACTCCTGTGTGTGGTAGTATGGAGGAGCTGTCAGCTCTCCTGTGTGGTGTAGTATAGAGGATCTGTCAGCTCTCCTGTGTGGTGTAGTATAGAGGACCTGTCAGCTCTCCTGTGTGGTGTAGTATAGAGGACCTATCAGCTCTCCTGTGTGGTGTAGTATAGAGGATCTGTCAGTTCTCCTGTGTGGTGTAGTATAGAGGATCTGTCAGCTCTCCTGTGTGGTGTAATCTAGAGAATTCTGTCAGCTCTAAAAAGTGGACCGAGCTTAGTGAAAGCGGTGGGACCACCCATGTCTCAAGAAATTTAGCAGAATTTCTGCCAGAAACTGGCATAAATTATGGAGCAAATATACACCAGGTCATAAACTGGTGTGGATTTGGCTTTCCAGCGCACACCTCTTATAGAAAGTTAGAGCAATATGGGCGTAATTTATTATGACTGATATATGAAACATTCGAGACATTGGACAAATATACACTGGAAACACTGTCTGTGTGTGAATGATGTTTGTAATGTTTAGCAAGATTGACTCTTGTAAGTAAGGGTATGTTCACACGGCCTATTTACGGACGTAATTCGGGCGTTTTTGCCCCGAATTACGTCCGAAAATAGCGCCGAAAATAGCGCTGACAAACATCTGCCCATTGAAAGCAATGGGCAGACGTTTGTCTGTTCACACGAGGCTTAATTTACGCGCCGCTGTCAAAAGACGGCGCGTAAATAGACGCCCGCGTCAAAGAAGTGACCTGTCACTTCTTTGGTTGTAATTGGAGCCGTTATTCATTGACTCCAATGAATAGAAGCCAATTACGCCCGTAATTGACGCGGCGTTCAAGCGCCTGCACATGCCATTACGGCTGATATTACGGGGATGTTTTCAGGCTGAAACATCCCCGTAATTTCAGCCGTTACGGACGCCCTCGTGTGAACATACCCTAAGAGTCGCTGCAGATCAATAAGACTTGACAGTCCTGATGTGTTTCGCTGCCTTCTCTTTACACAGATGAGATGTTACTTCTTTCAGATCTCATTAACCCGGCACAATCCGGTCGTTCTGTGTAATCAATACGAGAGATTATTTGAGAACTTTTAATGTTTCATTATTTTCTACAGAACCCAATTATCTGGATACCGTGGAAAACTACTCTGAAAATGGAAGTGAATAGAATATTTATTATATTCATTGAAATGTATTACAATTTTTCTTCACCTCCCTGACGGCTCTAACTAAAAAGACGTGGAAAAATCGCGGTCTTGCCGCAACTTGCAAGTGATCTCAGTATTTACCTTTGAGGGAGAAAGCTGATGGTAACTTGCGACAAAAGCAAAAATTCGGATCAAGTTGGACTTCTTTCTGTTGCCGTATGACTTTTTTTCCTGTAGGGTTTGAGCTTACCTATGAGTCGTGCTTATGGGGCGATTTTAAAGAAACTCGCGGTCGTCTTCATTGTTTTCCTGTTATTATATAGCAATAATAACAAAGTCGCCCATGCAACACGTAACGTTCCGATTTTGATGCAAATCACAGGGGATTCTGTTTCTGCAAAGCTCTGATTTGAGCCAGTGTCTCTTGTCTTTACAGCGCTATGCCGATATAATCTAGAAAGCAAAAAACCGAGCCTTAGGACAGCGTGACCAGAGTGAGCCAAATATAATCATGGCTGCTACAAGAAATCGCAATGAAAGATATTTTTGTGTGGAATAGAAATATAGATGCTCTCCGGGCAAAACTTAACGCTCAGTGTACATAATAAACAGACGTCTCCCTAGTTTATGTTCTTCAAGAAAATGATCAAAATTATCTTATAGGAAGTAAAAACGGCCCCTCACATGCAAGGTTGATTTTATATAAAATATGGACAAAAATGAAAGTTAGATTAAATTAGCCCCTCCGCGCTCACCAATTTTATGTAACTCGCAATTTTAAAATCCCTTGCAGTCTAGGATTGAAAGGGTTAATTGAAAGATCCCTGGTAGTCTAAGTCAGTGATAGGTTTAGTTTTACATTCCCTGGTGGGCAAGGGCAGTGAAAGGGTTAATGGTAAATTTTGATTGGTCCTAGGTTTCTTTGTCCATTCTGCAACGTTATATTATGTACTAAAATACAGTCCCCACTGTACAAGAATATAACTACTATAATACTGCCCCTTATATACAAGAATATAACTACTATAATACTGCTTCCTATATACAAGAATATAACTACTATAATACTGCCCCTTATATACAAGAATATAACTACTATAATACTGCCCCTATATACAAGAATATAACTACTATAATACAGCCCCTATATGCAAGAATATAACTACTATAATACTGCCCCCTATATACAAGAATATAACTACTATAATACTGCCCTCTATATACAAGAATATAACTACTATAATACTGCCCCTTATATACAAGAATATAACTACTATAATACTGCCTCCTATATACAAGAACATAACTACTATAATACTGCCCCCTATATACAAGAATATAACTACTATAATACTGCCCCTATATACAAGAATATAACTACTATAATACTGCCCCCTATGTACAAGAAAATACTTACTATAATACTGCCCCCTATGTACAAGAATATAACTACTATAATACTGCCCCTATATACAAGAATATAACTACTATAATACTGCCCCCTATGTACAAGAAAATACTTACTATAATACTGCCCCCTATGTACAAGAATATAACTACTATAATACTGCGCTCTATATACAAGAATATAACTACTATAATACTGCCCCTATATGCAAGATATAACTACTATAATACTACCTCTATATACAAGAATATAACTACTATAATACTGCCCCTATATACAAGAATATAACTACTATAATACTTCCCCCTGTGTACAAGAATATAACTGCTATAATAATGCCTCCTATATACAAGAATATAACTACTATAATACTGCTCCTATATACAAGAATATAACTACTATAATACTGCTCCTATATACAGGAATATAACTACTATAATACTGCCCCCCTATATACAAGAATATAACTACTATAATACTGCCTGCTATATACAAGAATATAACTACTATAATACTGCTCCTATATACAAGAATATAACTACTATAATACTGCCCCTATATACAAGAATATAACTACTATAATACTGCCCCTATATACAAGAATATAACTACTATAATACTGCTCCTATGTACAAGAATATAACTACTATAATACTGCCCCCTATGTACAAGACTATAACTACTATAATACTGCTCCTATATACAAGAATATAACTACTATAATACAGTCCCCACTGTACAAGAATATGACTACTATAATACTGCCCCCTATATACAAGAATATAACTACTATAATACTGCCCTCTATATACAAGAATATAACTACTATAATACTGCCCGTATATACAAGAATATAACTACTATAATACTGCCTCCTATATACAAGAATATAACTACTATAATACTGCCACTATATACAAGAATATAACTACTATAATACTGCCCCCTATGTACAATAATATAAATACTATTATACTGCCCCCTATGTATAAGAATATGAATACTATTATACTGCCCCATATGTATAAGAATATGAACACTATTATACTGCCCCATATGTATAAGAATATGAACACTATTATACTGCCCCATATGTATAAGAATATGAACACTATTATACTGCCCCATATGTATAAGAATAGTACTGTTGTGCTTTGTAGGTAAGGGTACACAAGTAATCCAGTGACAGACGCATAAACCTTTTGTAGTTTTATTACGGAGAACAGAGATGTGATAAAACAGAAGATGTGATCAGAAGGTCTTAGAAGTAGGAACGGCCATGTAATGAGGATCACTGAACCCGTCGTCTCAGGCAGCACGATTTCAGGAAGAGTAAATTGCCGGGGAGCTATTTTAAAATTATATACAGTGTATTTCTGTCACTTTGGTAAATTGTACTTTCTACGTTAGCATCATATCTGGTCACAGATGAAGCTACAACAGTTCAAGACAAATACTTTAAATGTATTGTAGGAAAAAAACAGATTGCTTTTATTTCCAGAAGGCGTAAGACATATCAATATATCAAAAACGGCAGAATTTAGGAAGTTAATGTATGCCATATTTTTGTGCCTTTCAAATTGTGTTGGAGCATCAGATAATAAATGCCGACCTACCTGAAGCTGAATTACAGGAAATTACAGAATCACGACATATTAACATCCAGATCCAAAAACAATGGCCGTCGAATTACCCTAGAACAATTTAATCTGTGGTACAAAAAAGAAAGACGGATTTGGGGTCAAAGGACCGTGGAATCCCATCCACTGGGGTCCTAGAATGATGACACACTGACACTTGGGGTCCTTTAACAGGGATACACTGATACTTGGGGTCCCAGGACAATGAGACACTGGCAATTGGCGCGACAGGACAATGGTTCCCAAACTGTGACACATTAGTATTAAGATTCCTGGGACTTTGGCCCATTGAGACTTGGGGTTCCACTACAACGGTACTCTGACACTTGGGATGTCCTGATGGGACAACACCTGTAAAGGGTTATTCCTATCTTAGGTATTTGTAGCATATCCACGGGATATGCCATAAATGTTTGGTGAATGAGGGTCGAAGAGCTATGGCGGGAATGTAGGTCCTCCATACTTCATCCCAACTGGTGAGACGGCCGTCGGATTTTGCATCCAGCCGAATAATGAATGGAGAGGTGACCACGAAAGCGTGCTTAGCTGTTTCCGTAACTCCCATTGAAGGGAATGAAGAAAAAGCCACGCACATGCGCGTCTACCTCTCCATTTATTCTCCGTCTAGATGGGGGGGACCAGAGCTGAGACCCACATCTATCAAACATGCCATACCGTGGATATGCCATAAATATCTGCGATGGGGATAACCCTTTAAGAATCCAACTAAAGGTTTAGTCAGTAGATTAGTATTACAATACGGAAATATCTCCCTACTTCAAAAGAACAGTGAGTTAACCATTCATCCCGAAAGGTTATATTTAGCTACATTTATGGCAAGCGCATAAATAGAATGAATATTCCGTGTCATTATCAGGTATCCTCCATTTCTGCACATATGATCGGGGGGATAAAGTAAACAGAATATCATACAAGACATTATTATGGCCAGCCGGAACAATCTACCATTTATACACAGGGAAATACTATTATGTGGGAAATGAGATAAATTCTCCATCAAGTCTTTACACAATATGTGATATTATAATACACTTGTAATTTAACTAGTAAACTGTACCAGAAAAACCCTGTGATTTATTGTCTCCATTCAGCATTCCCGTACAATTTATTTTCTGAGTCAATGATATACGGACCGTATGTCGGCAGTATTTCCTCGCCGAACACAGTGCAGGGAGTCGGGCTCCTAGCATCATAGTTATCTATGACGCTAGGAATCCCTGCCTCGATGCGGGAAAACTGTCCCGTACTATAATCGCGTTTTCAGCATGGGACAGTAGTTCCAGCGGGGAGGCATGGACACCCAGTGTTATAGATAACTATGATGCTAGGAGCCCGGCTCCCTGCACTATGTTCAGTCCGGGAAATGCGGCCGACATGCGGACCCTATATCATGGACCAAACAGGCTCGTGTCTGGGAGGCCTAAGGATAAAAATATATATTAAAAGGGGTTGTAATTACAAAATCATGTGAGAAGCTCTGTGTCCAGACAATGAATAAAAACAGCTCTGTTCCCTCTCTCAACGGTAAGTCCCAGCATGATCGCTGCAATTCCTTTAGCACCATCTTCATTAAAGGGGTTATGTAGGGACCAAAAAATTATTAGCAGTGTACTCACTGAGATTTTCATAGATTTTTACAGCGCTGCCAGGAAACCGGGAGTCTAGTTTTACAGCCTTCTTTGATGACGATACGACTCTTCGTCATGTGACCGGCCCCGCTGTACTCCAAGTACAAGCAGGAGCAGTAGTACAGCAAGTAAATAGAATACAGAGGTGCCGGTCACGTTACGAAGACTCATATCGTCAACAAAGAAGACTGTGTAACTAGAGGTCCGGTCCTCCGGCAGCGCAATAAAAATCTATGAAAATCTCAGAATCAGCACGACGGGGGACCGGAATATATATTAGTGAGTCTATCACATACTGCAGCGACTACACTGATAATAATTTTTGGTCCCCACATAACCCCTTTAAAGCATCTTCTAGGTTCCTTGTAGTCTTTTTATGATCATAAGTATGGCCACAAAGTTGATGATTGCATCTAATATTTGGAAGGTTTTATAATAACATTTTGATAATGGACGGGTAGCACTGGTTGTTACTTAATTCTTATTTCTTAATTCTTGCAACTTCTTTAAGGCCGGATTTACACGAGCGTGTGCGTTTTGCGCACGCAAAAAATGCAGCGTTTTGCCTGCGCAAAAGGCACTTGACAGCTCCGTGTGGCAGCATCATATGATGCGCAGCTCCGTAGTTTTCGCGCAGCCGCCATCATTATGACACTCCATTTGGATGTTTGTAAACAGAAAAGCACGTGGTGCTTTTCTGTTTTCATTCATCCTTTTGACAGCTGTTGCGCGAATCACGCAGTTTGCACGGAAGTGCTTCCGTGTGGCATACGTGTGGCATACGTGGTTTTCACGCACCCATTGACTTCAATGGGTGCGTGATGCGCGAAAAACGCTCAAAGAACGGACATGTCGTGACTTTTACGCAGCGGACTAACGCTTCGTAAAAATCACGCACATGTCTGCACGGCCCCATAGACTAATATAGGTCCGTGCAATGCGCGTGAAAATCACGCGCGTTGCACGGACGTATATCCCGTTTGTCTGAATAAGCCCTAACTCTGTAAACTCCTTTGAATATAATTTTCTGGTCTCTTCTTCAGGGTCTACGCTCTGCCTGAACTCTCTGCTTGTCCTGACCTCAGTGCTTTATGTACATTTCTAATTTTACTTATACCAATTTAGAGGTCACTTTGTACCACCACCACCACCTACCTGTAAAGGTCTCCAACCTGTGCCTGTCCAGTTGTTTCAAAAATAGGATGGTGGGAGTCGTAGTTTTGCAACAGCTAGCCCACTAGAATGGAGCTGGATCAGGCCCTATCCACACGACCGTAAATTTGATCCGCAATTACGGATCTGTAATTGCGGATCAAAATAAAGATCCATTCATTTCTATTGCCCACGGACTGCTTTCTGTATATTTATGGGTAGGTGTCCGGGCGGTAGAAATTACCCGCAAAAGATAAGATGTCCAATTTTTTACATTTACAGACCGTGCTCCTATACTTTATAATGGGAGCACAGCCGGCAAATGCAGGTGACAGTCCACAGCTATCTGTGCCCGTACTCATGGACCGTGATTACAGCTACGGCGGTGTGCATCGGGCCTTACTAACTGAAGTGTTACTCTATGTTTTATTGTCATTTTTGTTGGTGGACCTGGTGGGCTGCACTTCACAAGTTTGAATTGTTCGGTAAATTATGACCTACTGATTGGGCAATATTTCCTATCAAATCATCAGGACTGATCCACATTTTTGATCCGCTGGCTTTTAGTGTTGCTCAGGCTATGCTTTATGTAAAAACTTTTTTTTTATAATGGTTTTCTTAGTATACACAAAGCATTTCCATTTTGCATCAGTATTTGTTAGTCAAAACTCTCTCAGAATGTCCGGATTTCCAGAGGAGCAAAAAAATCGCCTGCGTGCCCCGTGTCCTCACAACAAAGGTGTTAGGACGTTGTCTTCACTGCGCCAAAGTGTAACGCTTCATGTACATGACCGTGCCCGTAATTACGACCCGTTATTACGGGCACGGCTGGCCGCGAATAGCCAGCTGTTTTTAAAATAAAAAAAAAGGACATGTCCTATTTTTTTCGGCCGGTTTCTACGGCACGGACACCCTCCTGTAGACATACGGGAAGGTGTCCGTTTGGCCATGGAAATGAATGGGCCCGTAATTACGGGAAATTTTACGGTCGTGTGCATGGGGCCTAAGGGCAGATTGACACAGGTCAATGATCAGGCAAATGAGTGCTCATATGAACGCTCGTTCTCTATCATTGCTCTGTGTAAATCGGCAGCATTCTGCTTCCGAGTTTTCTGACTTTTTCGGGCGTTTACAGCCCGAAAAACGGCCGAAAATAGGCCGTGTGAACATACCCTCAAAGATCTGTTTCTCTTCATTCTTATTTTACAGTTGAAAATAGTTGGTAGTAGTAGTTAAAATACTAAAAAAGACAAAAACTGAATCGTTTTTGAAAAATATTTAAAAAAATGCTACATATTTCAAATTACCGTACATTTTTTGATTTAAAATAAGAAATAAAAGGATGTATGTTCATGTGATATTAAAAAAAAAACCAATATATAAAAAATTTCCAAAAATTTACAGTCAAAACCACAAACCAATCTATTTATGTCTTTCACGCTTCATTAAAATTCGCTCTAAATAGGTTGCACTTGTGCTAAATCAATCAATGCCGTCTAGACGTACGGGGCTGTTGAATACTTATTTATTGAAATGATTACATTTAAAGACTGAATTCATTAACCCTGTCATTGGTAAAGGATTCTGCTGCTGCATAGGTCATTCCACGCGGGAAACGTCTCAAGCAATTACTGAGCGTTGCCTCTCGCAGC
The DNA here is from genome assembly GCF_050947455.1 of Rhinoderma darwinii. Lineage (NCBI taxonomy): Eukaryota > Metazoa > Chordata > Amphibia > Anura > Rhinodermatidae > Rhinoderma > Rhinoderma darwinii. Next base: position 17,112,693 of record NC_134688.1, on the reverse strand, counting down.
TCTTCAAGAATGAATAAGTCAATTAACTGACCCGTTCACCTCCAAAACACCCTACAACATAATGTACAGCCTGGTAAAAGTGTAACCGCTGGATGAGAAGGTGCGAATGCATCTCTGATGATGTTCACACACAGACATGTTATTTCTAACCTTTACTAGAATATTTAGGGGGTTGTCAGGTTTAGAAAACCCATTTATTAGAGAGACGTCCCTCGTTCAGGACCCCCACCTACTAGCCAGAGCGGAGAATGGTTACAAAGAGTGTCTATCTTTCTGGAGGACCCGGCATGACCATGAATTACATGAACAGCTCATTAATTCCAATGAGAACCCTGTAATACATCATTCCCCCTGTGGTGGCACTGCAGATAAATTGAGCACATGCTGCCAGGTTTCCCCACAGATCACAGCTGATCACTGGCCCTGTTTACAGGATGGAATTTTTGCAGCGGAAAATTCTGCCACCCTTTCATTTCAATTTAAGGGGGACGCTTCTTTTTCCCGCTAGGTGATTTTTTTCAGCTAGCAGACAAAAGAAGCGTCCTACCCGATCTTCGGGCAGCCCAAATCTCCCATTGAAGTGAATGGGAGTAGGAATGTTTCTTCCGACGGCAGAAATAATTCTGCCGTGGATTCTGCAGCGGGAACCCGCCAAGCGAGATTCACCGTGTGAACATAGCCTAAGATGTAATAAGTGCAGAATTTGTAAAAAGTATTTTGTATATACTTCCCCAATAGGGGCAGTAAATGGGGAGCTTTGTACAGCGCTGCGGAATATGTCGGCGCTATATAAGTAGCACAAATAAATAAATAATATAGTCCCACTTTTTTTTTTTTACCAATCATTGCACTAGTATTTTTTTTCCACCATGGCTTAGACTCTGTTCACACTGGCATCATGGGTTCCGTCTAAAATAAAAGCCATGGCGCTGGGCTGGATCCTTCATACAATACCCGGTGGACCCCATGGACTTATAATTTAGTCCGGTAGGCTTCCGTTTAAGTTTCCGTCATTTTGACAGAGCTATTTTTGTTGTCAAAAGTGACAAAACCCACGACGGGGCTCAAAATGCCAATGTAAATAGAGGCTTAGTTAAAGATATACTCAACACTAGACAATGGAGATGTGGCAGCAAATTCAGCGCATTTTTGCCCTGCGCTCTTTAACTAAAGACTTGCGTATGACACGCCAGTTTTTGATAAATTCCCTCTATATACTTCTTAATGTCAAAAATTTGCCTACTAAAAAACAAGTACAATTATAAAAACATAGTATGGCTACGTTCACACAGGGCGAATATGCTGGGGTAAAAGGTACAAAGTGTATCGCCCTTGGCGGCTGCAGGGAATTCCGTCCAAAAAACCGCACCAATTTGTTGTGCAGTATTTTGTCCGGAATGTCTGCTGCAGAAATCCTGAAAAAAAATGGAAATAGTTAAGATGTCCCTCCGACGTCCTGACGTTCTCGCAGCCCTGGGATGATGTTACATCCCATGTGTCTGCTGCAGCCTGGGATTGGCTGCAGCAGTCACATGGGATGAAACGTCACCCCAGGAGGCCGGCCTGGATGAAGAAGCACAGACTTCCGGGTAAGTATAAGATTTTTTTTTCCTGTGTTGCGATATTTGCGCCGGAATCGCAGCTTTTTGTTGCGGGTTTTACCTCCACATTGAATTAAATGGGGAAAAAGCGCAGAAAAAAAGCAGCAATTACGCAAATACAATTCACATGCTGCGGATTGAAAAAAAAAACGCACCGCAGGTCAATTTCTGAGCGTTTTTTCCTCTTATCATTTACGCAGCAGGGGAAGAGATTTGTTCAAATCTCATCCTCTTTGCTGCTACTGTATTATGCTGCGGATTTTCTGCAACTAAATCCGTTGCGTAAAATCCGCAGTATTTATGCTACGTGTGAACTTCCCGTAACATAGGTAGTATGCATAAATAAAACATATATATATGTCCATCAAATTCATGGAGCGTACCAAGATTATTTTTAGTACAGAAAAACCTTTGTATAAAATTGGAGGAAAAAAACGGAGGTTTACGAAGGTGCAGTAGGGCCAATATTAGGTTGTGGATGCCATATTTCAGATCTGTAGGGCATGGAATCATAATACAGATATGTACATGAGCCCTAAATCAATGTCGTTTTTTGATCTTTTCCTATGACTAAGGTTCTCCTAGATTTTGTTGCTGAACTCACTTTTTTTTTTTTAATACATCTAAAGAATGTTCAGCAGCCGCCCGGAATAAGGTTTCTGTCTTTTCGGAAAGACATTTTCGGAAGAGCAAAGTCAATTTTAGTTGTTCTTTTCTACCGGGACAAAGTTGACAACTCCACTAATCCGAAGGGCACCTGCTACATTGAAACAGAAAGATCAGACCGACGGTAACTTGGAAACCAATTTTTTTTAGTCGATAAAGGATCAGACTTACGGTAACGTGGAAGGCAACTTTTCTCAGTCAATAAACTTTTCTATTTAAAAAAACATCCTATGCGTAATATATTGTACTTTAATTTGAAGGGTTGAAATGATTTGGACATTATTATTACAGGGGTTGTCTCAATGTCTGATTGGTGGGGTTCTGACTGATGTGACTCTACTGATTGGGAGAAAAAAGTGATATTAGCACTATGAAGGCACCATGCTCCGCCCGCTGCTGTTGACTTTGCTTGTTTTTCATCAAAAGCAACACCACTTATTTCCAAAGGTGTAAATACCGTAGAGGCAGCCCATATGGTTGCTATAGGGCCCCTGGGGAGTGGTGGCCCACTCCAGATTGATCTCGTTTCCATTTTAATGGGTGGTGGGAACATGCACTGTGATGTAATCTCCACCAATGTTCGCAAACAAAGACGTGGAAAATTTACTCAAAACATGAAAAGTGGATGGAGGCACCCGGACCTTCCTTTTTCGGGTGGCTAGGAGTGTGTTGGTGTCAAGCAGCTCCTGAAAGGGGCCCTAATTTTTATCTTTGTTTTGGTGCCCTTCATCCTCTATGTAAGCCACTGCTCATTCCTTATTGAGTGATTACTCATGGTTTTACAGTTGTGAGACCTGTGTGGTTGCCCAAGGCGCATTACTTTTTACTACTAAAGGGGCCGCCACTAGGCGTAGTTAATTGATTGGTTAGTGTTATTTAGACACTGTATGATAGTGATATGCAAACCAGTTCTCCTGCAGAATGAAGAAAATAATCTCTCTGGTGCCACTCATAGGGAGCTATCTTGTTTGTCAATGTCCACTTCAGAGACGGTTTTCTTCCTTTGCCAGGAGAGCTAATTTGCATACTTTTCCTCAGGAATCATTGCATTCAAGACTCTTTACACCAGCTGGTTCTCCACAAGAAGAACCAGTGCACCTGAGAGCTATGATGGTGGTAATTAGGCACAGTATGTGATGTTTATTTGTACACCATATGATGTATTATATGGGCAATATATGGCCACTTCTCGGCCTTTTGGCTACGATCAAGTGTAGTACCTGTTCGAGCTGAGGTTAGTAATTATCCCTGCCGGTGGTTCAGGGGCCACCGTAGTGGGATGACAGAACGCCGAGTTGAGGGCAGGGAACCACAATGATCATCGTTCTGGTGTACGCACTTTGTTTAAAGGTACCATTTGTATGTGACCAGGCGACCGCCGGATCGAGGTCAGGAGGTCGGGTAGTTTGAAAGCCCGAGTTGCTATGTGCCCCAGGGCTGGTGACCCTGGGGTGCCCTAACTCACTGGGGGTGGGATCCCACTGAGTGAAGGCACATTTGCACGCACTCTCTTTCACACTTCTGAGCACACACCTTTATTCTCCCGGCCTTCTGGCTGGGAGATGAGGAATTTTTATAACTGGCGGATGTCCAGGCTGTATCACAGCGCACATCCACTTATTTAATTTTGTTTTTTCACTGTGTTTGTCACGAGGATTTTGGGATGCGGTGCCCTTTTGGGACTCTCCTGAGGTCTAGGGGGAAAATGTGTGGCCATCTGGTTCCGTTTTCCCCTGCAACCCGGCCCCCCTTCTTCGGAGGGGAGGTGCGACCTTGATGCAAACTCCTAGGTGGACACTGGGGTGGCAGCCCAGGTAGAAGCCTAGGAGTGTGTTTGGGTCTCCCTAAGCTTCGGCGAGGGGAGATCATCGATCCTCTAGGCCTATGGTTTGGAGGGTTGGGGAATGGTTATGCGGGGCCTCTCTCTTTTAAGAGAAGGGCTGCGATAGACCGCATCCTTGTGCACTTTTTGTGTGGCACCTCTGCACTTTTTATGCACTTGGGTGATAGAAAGCACGACTCGGACTTTCAATAAAAATAATGGGCACTATATTGTACACCATACTGTGAGCATCATTTGAAGGTACTGCACAGGGCACTATCCAACCATAGGTCGGCCCTGTGTATGATACAACCAAGGCCACAGGGTGCGCAGTCGCCTTTCTGCCCGGATGCTTCATTCAGTGGCGTCGCTGCCGCTGTAGCAGCCATAGCGGCTGCTAGCGGCGGCACCGGGCATGAGGGCGCCCATGTCGGGCCTCCCCATTGGCGGCACTGCCGCTAGCAGCCGCTGTGGCTGCTACAGCGGTAGCAACGCCACTATCAACTAGTGCCACTGTAGCTCCCTGAAGTAGCGGAATCCCCCTGTGGCCGGGGGCTGAGGGCTGTGTGGTACTACCTTCAAGGGGGCTCTGTGGCACTGCCTACAAGGGGGCTGTGTGCTTTGTGGCACTACCTACAAGGGGGCTGTGTGGCACTACCTACAGGGGGCTGTGTGGCACTATCTACAAGGGGGCTGTGTGGCACTATCTACAAGGGGGCTGTGTGGCACTATCTACAAGGCGGCTGTGTGGCACTATCTACAAGGGGGCTGTGTGGCACGATCTACAAGGGGGCTGTGTGGCACTATCTACAAGGGGGCTGTGTGGCACTACCTACAAGAGGGCTGTGTGGCACGATCTACAAGGGGGCTGTGTGGCACTATCTACAAGGGGGCTGTGTGGCACTACCTACAAGAGGGCTGTGTGGCACTACCTACAATGGGGCTGTGTGGCACTACCTACAATGGGGCTGTGAGGCACTACCTACAAGGGGGCTGTGTGGCACTACCTACAAGGGGGCTGTGTGGCACTACCTACAAGGGGGCTGTGTGGCACTACCTACAAGGGGCTGTGTGGCACTACCTACAAGGGGGCTGTGTGGCACTACCTACAAGGGGGCTGTGTGGAACTACCTACAAGGGGCTGTGTGGCACTATCTACAGGGGGAATCTGTTAGTGGCGGGCTGATGGTCATTTTACTGTGAGTGGGGGGCTGATGGTCATTTACTGTGAGTGGCGGGCTGATGGTCATTTTATTGTGAGTGGGGGGCTGATGGTCATTTTACTGTGAGTGGGGGCCTGATTTTTTTGCCTTACAAAAAAACACTGTGTGAACATACCCTACGAGTGTAGTGCGTGTTTTAAGCCTTTTTCGGTCTTTCTCAAAATAATTTTTGTAGGGGTGCCCTGAGGAAATTTTATTTTTCCAGTGGTGCCTCGAGTCTGAAAAGGTTGGGAAACTCTGTGCTAGGCTACAGGATCACGCCGATCTATACAAGGATCCCCTCGTGGAGCAGCTCAGTTTGTCGTGGGAACGGGGCCTAGGTGAGTACAATTGTTTTTTTGGGTTTGGGGGCACTGTCTACAAGGGAGTGGGGGGGCTGTATGGCATGATCTACAAGGAGGTGGTGGGGAATTATGGCACTATCTACAGGGAGGCTGTATGGCGCAATCTACAGGGGGGCACTATCTACAAGGGGGGGGCTATGTGTGGCAGCCAGGGGAAGGGGGCATTATACTGTGTGGGGGCCACTAAGCGGACATTATACTGTGTAGGGGTACTACAGCGGGCATAAAACTGTGAGCACAATTAGAGGACAAAATACTGTGTCCTTGAAGGGGTTATAATATATTATATTATTAAATATTATTATTATACTGTATGGTGGCACTAAAGGGGCATTATACTGTGTGGGGGCACTATATAGGGCATTATACTGTGGAGTGTATTATACTTTTTTTATGGGGCATTTTTATGCAGTGAAAGTCAACAAAATTCTAAATTGATTTCCACTATCTCACTCTTAAATGCTGCATTATGGGAATTTATGTACGCATTAAATAATGTGGCATCAAAATTTACAGCCTATCAGTGTTTTCCTTCCTTAATATTTAATTTTCTTGCGGGATAAGACGGTAGCCATATCATTTATCTGCCTTCTGAAACCTGACGGGTGAGAAAACATAAAAACGGCCCTTTGGTTTTGTTATCTTTGAATGTTTTTGGCTCATTAGGACTTATCTCGAAGGTTTTTTCCAGCTGAACTGTAATGAATACTTTTCGTATGTGGGTGAAGAGAAACCTGTGTGCGGAGGAGAATTTCTGTTACTGCCGTTTGCAGCTGGGAAATGTTTTCTTTTTTTTTTCTTTTTTAACTGTTTCACTGATAGTAGAAACAATATTTTCTCCTGTAGTCTTTTGGAAGGGTGAGGGGGCAGCAGACAGAAGACATGAATCCTATAGTTGTCCTTTTGAATGAAGTGCTGAAGGTGTTATAAGAGAATTAATGGCTGATTTTTTTCCCTATAAATAGCACCACTTTTAAACTACCGGTTCGTTCAGGTATTGCAAGTGAATGAGGCAGAGCTGCAATACCAGACCCAGCCCATGAACAAAAGTGGCGCTGTTTCTATCATTTTTCTTTTCTTCTAATTTTATACAACCCCTTACGGCACCTCTCCGTACATAGTGCTATTACCCGCAAATGCCATTGGCTGTAACTGCCAACCAATATCGGAGATAACGCTCATTCCAACGTTTTACCCCCTAGATGCCACAGTCAATAACTACTGTTAAGGCTAGTTCTGCAAATGTTGTTTTTATGTCGTTTTTGGTGCAGTTTTTTTTTTTTTGGGGGGGCCAAGTACAGGAGAGGATACAGAAGAGAGGAAATGTATAAGTATTTCGTTTTCGATGCACTCCTGGTTTTGGCAAAAAAAAAAACGTGTCAAAATCAGCTTAAAAAATGTCATCGAAAACTGCATGTATGAATAAAGCTCCATCCAACTCCATATGTACAGTAGTATACAGAGGCAAACACGAATAAAAAAAATAAAATAATCTAAATTGGCTGCATCTTTAAGGGGTTAAAATGCACCTACTTTGATAACAAAAAAACAAAAACAAAAAAACCGGGGTCCTTTGGATTGTGTCTAAACATTAAAAAGGGAGACTTTTCTATTCTTCCAGTTGTGTCCCGGTTATCATGGTCTAATAGATGGCATTTCAAAAGGTGACAACTATTGGCAGCCACGAAAGTGCCCATTGGTGCTCTCCATGGACCCGGATTGGCATTTATATCCGCATTGTTATAATGAGTTACATTCTTCTCTGCTTCCACCACTGCTCTGCCTGTGTAAGGCTCCGTTCACATCTTGTTTTTGCTTTCCGTCGCAGGTAGATATCGAGAAGATCTCTTGACATCTACCTCCGACAGAAAGCTGCAACGTATGCCATTGACTCCCATTACAAAAAAAAAAACGTATACCGCGCAGACAATGCTTTCGTAAGTAAAACAACCAAACTTATACCAACACATACCGGCCCAGTGTATGTTAAAAAGACACTTTTTTGGCATATGTCGGGTGCATGGTGCCCTATGAATATGTTCGATGCATACACCAAACGTAGGTAGTAACGCGATGTCACAGTAAGTCGGACAGTTCAGTAATTCTGGCTTTTCATCAGTGAATATATACTGTATATACTGTGAACATATATACTGGACTAGTCTAGTGATTTCCCATAGACCCATATAATTTGCCTAACGGGAAGAGTAATGCCCATAGTAGTAGTGTGTTATAGAGATTGAAGATATTTGACTACTATAAGGGTATGTTCACACGCAGTGTTTTCAGACGTAATTCGGCCATTTTACGCCTCGAATTACGCCTGAAAAAAATGGCTCCATTACGCCTACAAACATCTGCCCATTGCTCTCAATGGGTTTTACGATGTTCTGTTCCCACGAGGTGTAATTTTACGCGTCGCTGTCAAATGACGGTGCGTAAAAAGACACCCGCAAAAAAGAAGTGCATGTCACTTATTTGGAGGTTTTTGGAGCCGTTTTTCATTGACTCCATTGAAAAACAGCTCCAATAACGTTCGTAAAATACGCCGCCAATAACGCGACTAGTTACAAAAGCGTCTGAAAATCAGAAGCTGTTTTCGCCTGAAAAGAGCTCCGTAATTTCAGACATATTTTGCTAAGCCGTGTGAATATACCCTTACAGCTACAACTACTACCACTAATAGAACTAAGATCACATTGCACAGATCACATTGAAAAAAACACATTGAACAGACCACATTGCAAAGACCACTTTGCCCGGACAACATTTCACAGATCACATTGCTGAGACTACATTGAATTGACCAGATTGCATCGACTGCTTCGAACAAAACTCATTGAAGAGACCACATTGCACAGGTCACAATGCTCAAATCATCTTACAGACCACACTGCACAGATCAAATTGTCCAGACTACATTGTATAGATTACATGACTGCATTCCATATACCACAACAAGCAAAACACATTGAACAGATTACATTACACAGGCCATGTTGATCAGACCACATTGCCCCAACCACATTGCCCCAACCACATTGCCCTTATCACATTGCCCAGATCACATTGTCTAGATCACATTGCACAAACCACCTTGATTGTTTTTCTTTTTACCTTTCAACATTGAATGTATGTTCCTACTACTCCTTTTTGTGCCGGTTGGAAAAAAAAAAATAGGTTAAAGAATTAATGCATTTTCTAGATTCAATGAGTCTTCTATTGATTAGCAGCAGCGACAGGTCGGGGTAGACAAGCACCCTCTCACTCACCCACGCTGAAGGCACGCTTGACAGAAGATATCAAGAGATCCATGACACTATTGAGTAGCAGAGCTGTAGCTGTCTGTGACACTATTGAGTAGTAGAGCTGTAGCTGTCAGTGACACTATTGAGTAGTAGAGCTGTAGCTGTCAGTGACACTTGCCCTTTTCCCACTTATTGCTCAGCAGTACATAAATAACAGGGTAAGTATTATGTCTGCTCATACCCTGGTTCATACTTAATAAATCAATAGCTCTGTACGTTTAGATCCTTTTACAAGACACTTTATACACTATGTGGCCAAAAGTATCTGGACCACCCTACTAATTATTGAGTCTAGGTTTTTCAGCCACATCTATTGCAAGCAGGTGCATAAAATCAAGCACACAGCCATACAATCTCCATAGACAAACATTGCTTGTAGTATAAATTGTACTAAAGAGCTTAGTGACTTTACACGGGGCACTGTCATAGCATCGTGGTCCTAGGATTAATAAATTTCATTCAATTTCTGTACGTGTTATTTTTATCTGCTAGATCTTCCCCGGTCACCTGTAAGTGTTATTATCTGCTAGATCTGCCCCAGTCGCATGTAAGTGTTTATTGTTATCTGCTAGATCTGCCCCGGTCACATGTAAGTGTTATTATTATTGTCTGCTATATCTGCCCTGGTCACATGTAAGTGTTATTATTATCTGCTAGATCTGCCCAGGTCACCTGTAAGTATTATTATCTGCTAGATCTTCCCCGATCTTCCCCGGTCACCTGTAAGTGTTATTATTATCTGCTGGATCTGCCCCGGTCACCTGTGTTATTATCTGCTAGATCTGCCCTAGTCACCTGTAAGTATTATTATTATCTGCTAGATCTGCCCTAGTCACCTGTAAGTATTATTATTATCTGCTAGATCTGCCCTAGTCACCTGTAAGTATTATT